>NW_024582545.1:1076382-1116887 GCF_018398535.1 Haplochromis burtoni
ACACACACACACACACACACACACACACACACACACACACACACACACACACACACACAGGGCCCTGTCTTCTTGCCTGAAAATCAATCTCAGCATGCCATGTTGAAGGCTGTCTCAAATTCCCAAAATACATCTGGAAGATAGAGGAGTGAGGAGAGGCGAGGCATGCCACAGGAACTGTAAGAAAGGCTTTTACCTCAGCTGCATGAAAGAAGCGCACAACACATGCATCACAGTCATAAGACACTTTAAAGTGCTTAATTTAAGGAGAACTGGGTGGCCATGGGTACTTAACCTCTGTTTTGGTTGTCACCTTACAGTAAGAGTGAAGGAGAAGGTTTCCAAGATGCTAGTGAGGCCTGCTATGGTGCATGGTTTCGATATGTTGGTCAAAGGATGCTGGAGATGGGGGAAAGAGGAAGACCCCAGAGAAGACTCATGGATTTAGTGAGGGAGGATGTGCAGAGGGGTTGGTGTGACAGAAAAGGATAGGGTGAGATGGAAGCAGCTGAAAGAAGAACATTGGATGTGGTCCTGATACGCGGGATGAGAACATTTCAGGTGTCCTGGTGTGACAGGAGCACCTTCAAGCTGACAACCCCACTAGTGGTTAAATACCTGGGACTCCCCAGACTCTGAACTGCAAGTCTAGTTGCTTTTGATTTTAGCTACAAGACTGAGAAATGACACCAACAGCCGCAATATAGAACTTTACGATGATGGACTGCATGGTCGGGGTGATTGTGGCTCAAGAGTTGGGAGTTTGCCTTGTAATCAGAAGGTTGCCGGTTCGAGCCCCGGCTTGGACAGTCTTGGTCATTGTGTCCTTGGGCAAGACACTTCACCCATTGCCTACTGGTGGTGGTCAGAGGCCCTGGTGGCGCCAGTGTCCGGCAGCCTCGCCTCTGTCAGTGCGCCCCAGGGTGGCTGTGGCTACAATGTAGCTTGCGATCACCAGTGTGTGGATGACTGGATATGTAAAGCACTTTGGGGTCCTTAGGGACTAGTAAAGCGCTATACAAATACAGACCATTTACCATGGTCGAACTTTCTGACCTTTAACATTGTGCCTTTTATCTTATTTTTATTATTGCGCTACGTTCTGAGTTTATTTAAAAGCAGCCTTAAATATTAAAGTTGTCCTGAATGCTGTTATGCTTGCATGTCAACTCAGATCATAAAATACAGCAGCCGGCTATAAAGAAAACAATGGAGGCTTTAAAATGAAAGCTCAGGGGCAAAAATGTCTCATTTTGTTAAATGAGACGCCTCCTCTGCACGCTTCCTTGGGAGAGACGAAGATGTAAGGA
This sequence comes from Haplochromis burtoni, assembly GCF_018398535.1. Lineage (NCBI taxonomy): Eukaryota > Metazoa > Chordata > Actinopteri > Cichliformes > Cichlidae > Haplochromis > Haplochromis burtoni. Next base: position 1,077,693 of record NW_024582545.1, read on the forward strand.
GATGAGGTGAGGAAAGGACAAAGAGTGTGGACAAAGTGAGAAATGAGAGGAGGAGATTGCCCCTGCACGATAATCAAGAACCAAAAACATGATTACAATAATGATAACATTGCTGGCACAAACCCGTCCACGAACCGAGACATCACCCCGCTGGGTTCATAAAATACTAAAACATCATCTTTCCCCACCATCTTTCTGATGAGGGAGAACACCTGAGCTGCCAATGTGAGCCTAAAAATGTTAATTATTGGCTTTTATTTTAACTTTTACGAGCCATTTTCATGTGGTTCAATAAGCTACCCACCGCTGAATGAACGAAGGCGATAAGGAGACTATAAGTTTGCCCGTTTTTACTGCTTGGTCCAGACCTCTCGAGATAGTGTAACTGATTTGTCTTTTGTGCCTTTTGCCAAAAGACAAATAAATTCTTTAAACCTCTTCAGTCCATCACAGGAAATCACTGTTGGTGGGTGGAGGGTGATCAGTGTGCACTTGTTGGTTTATTTATGGTGGCACAACTTGCTATAGCATCGCTCCAGCAAATAAAAGTTTGATTTATCACCTCCTACGCCGGCTGTATACGTCAGTGTATAGAGAGCAGACCTTTTCTGCCTCTACATATCTAACTGCACTCCAAGCCAGTGTCTAGTACAACTTGACAGAAATGCACTACACTGTGTATGAATAGTGTTTACATATGCATGAGTACAGAGAGAGAGCAATGGGAGAATTCACCAAAGGGACTGACTAAACTTCACTAATTTAAAAAAAAGAAAGAAAAGCTTTCTATCCTTAGTCAGGAAGTATGTGGGCGGTTTGAACTCTAATGATATTTACTGTACAGTAGCTTTATTCCATTCACAAGAACTGCACACATTCTATTGGTTACAGACATCAAATCTTAACCTCTTCGCGTAACTCCATCCTCATCATCCGCATCTGTTCTTTCAGCCCACTGAATTGAGGTCATCACTTCTGCACATATTGTTTTAAGATTGCCTCTTTTGCCTGTCAGTAGGTCTCAATGACCTTGCTCGTTAGCTGGGTCACTAACGAGATCAAGGTCTGTCTGCAGACTTTTCTTTGGGTGCTTAAACTTCACCAAAACTGAAGTATTTGCTTGTTTTAAAATGAAAAGCAACCAACTTGGTTTGATTCAATTAAACATCACAATTTAGGGTATAATGCCCCTTTAATGAAACAAGTCACATATTCCACAATAGACTACTTTAGATTTGACATTAATTTCCTCACATGACCACTAGTGATCTCTTACATGCTCTGTAGAAGAATGGATGATAACTACCTACTGAGCTGACAAGAAGGCAAAAGGAGTGTGCCTTATGGAGATATGGGCTGATTAGAGCCATTCAATGGGCCTCAGCTGATAAGTTGTCTGAGCAGCATTTTTCAAGCCTCCTGATAAGTTATCTACTTTTGTTAAGAACATTCTTGGCACCTAATTTTGAAGTATTTAAACAGGAGAGAAAAAAGTTGTGAAAAGCCAGAAAGCAATCAGAAAAGAGTCAAAACTGAGCACAACTTAATGGATTAAAATATTTTGCAACCTGTTTGAGGGCCATTTGAAACCTTAGCCAATGTTCTTCAATAAACAAAACATTGTTTAAATACCACTGAAATGTGAGGCACACCAAACACACAAAAGATTTGCGCACTTCAGCATTCCTCTGATCGAGGGGTTAGACGCTGGTTTTCTACATCAAAGTACTACAGAACGCCTCTGGTTTGTCTTATTTTTCTCCCTCCCTTCACATCACAGACACCTGCCATCTGTGGGCACCTGTATAACATCTTAGAGCCAACAGTGTTATATATTAACCGTGATGGCTCTAAGTCATCATTTGTAATCATCAAAACCATGAACCCTAACAGGTGTTGGCAAAATAATCAGACAGTGAATTTGAACGGCCCGAATCTTAAAGGATCATTTACTCAAGGAGAATGCTGCAATGGGCCCAGGCTATGGTCGATTTTCCCATGATGCACTGAGTGTTTCTTCTTCATTCACGTCTTAACTCCCCACTCTGCATTAACCATCCATTATTATTATTAAACTCTGACTCTCTTCCACAGCATGTCTGTTGTTCTGCCTTCCCCCTCTCAACCCCAGCCGGTCCTGGCAGATAGCTGCCCCCTCCCTGAGCCTGGTTCTGCTGGAGGTTTCTTCCTGTCAAAAGGGAGTTTTTCTTTCCCACTGTCGCCAAAGTGCTTGCTCATAGAGGATTTTTGACTGTTGGGGTTTTCTCTGCATTATTGTTGGGTCTTCATCATTAATATGCAAATTCTTATGACCATTGATCAACAACCCACTGATCAAAGTGTATTGATCAAAGTCCACTGATCAATGGCCATGAGTACCATTCACAGAGAGTTGAGTAATGGCTGCAATCACAGCATTGTAAGATGGCGAAAGATTTACCTTTAGGCCCCCTCCTCGATTCAGAGATGGTCTTTCCCTTTTCACATAAATGGCCTCCTTGACTCCGCGTTCAAACCAGCGTTCCTCCCTGTCCAGGATGTGTACATCCTCATCACTGAAAGAGTGTCCACTGGCCTGTAGGTGTAAACAGACTGTGGAGTTCTGGCCTGACGAGGTAGCTCTTCTGTGTTGTGAAACGTTTCTCCCACTGAAAACGCTGCATCCAGATTTATCTTAAAAAGTTAGAATACGTGAAGTTTTGTGTGTTTGTCTAATGTTACCCAAAATATACCTGACTGTCCATGAAACTGTCCACATGCTAACAGTTTCTGCTTTTTGCATCCTACAACCTGCAACTCGAGTCAAGTGGTTTGGGCAGCCAATGTCTGCGCAGACACACCAGGTGTGTGCTGAATAAACTCAGCTGGTTAATAATTTCAGCCATCACTGCTGCAGAAACAAAATAGATTAATTAAAGGTGAGCAGAATCAATTAAATCTAGACAGCAAATTGATACTTTGATCATTTCAAGATCTAAACATTAGTAGAAATGAAAAATCGTCATTTTGGGAAATATAAAAGTTCATGCTGCATCTCTGCTTTAACACTTCACCTCTTGGAACCCTACTACGACTAACCCTCACCTGAGTAGTTTCTATCATGTTTCAGGGCTCCTAATAGATCAAAATGATTGGTTGTGCATCATAAATTTGTGAGGTTAATCTCTGGCTATCCAGCTACTGTCCCAAAACAGCTGGATTGTGGAGAAGATTGCCCAGGCCTACACCTGCCTAAACATCCAAACAACCAACTGCAATTTCAGGGAAATTTCAGGTGAGAATCAAATGGTCACAAATAGAAACGGATATGAACTTCTCCAGTGAGGAGAAAAACAAACACTACAGGAAAGTTCAAGGAGACTCTTCCTTTTCATCTATTTGAGGAGCAAACACTGGCAGAGCGGTAATAACGCTCTGATGGAAAGCCTCTTCCTGTGATGAATTGGTTTGCTGCGTTTATCGTGCTAATTTCAGCTGTCTGACACTCACTCGCCTGTTGCAAGGCATGAAGCCCATCAGCTGGAGCCGGGAGCCAGGATTTACTTTCAGACCCATCTGCTAGCAGCAGGTAAGCTGCGAAATTTACCATCCAAACACATTTTTTTTTTACCGTCCATTAAACCTCCTCTCAGAGCAACAGCAAAATCCTCAGTATGTTTCAGCTGAAAAGTTTTTTTATTGCAGAATTACATCACTGCCTTCAAACTTTTAGACTTCTTAGATCTCCCCCCTCTCTCTGGTTTTGTTCTTTATTTCTCTGCATCCTCACACCACGGCTTTTTAGCAGGTCACACAGGCTTCATATTATTGCTGCGACATAACCTCAGCTGGTCAGAGCATAGAAAACAATGATTTCAGCCTGGCAGCTTTTCCAGAAATAAATTACCACACAACTAGCCGATGACCCCATTTTATTTTCTTGCCAAAGCCAATTTTTGACTGCATTTAGAGATCACTGGGCAATAATTTCAAATAGTGGCCAGATGCAGCGTTGCTGCAGGATCAAAGCTAGAAAATCCCTCCTGGAAGCCACATTAAAGCAAATACATGAAACACTCTAACAGCAGCATCCAAAACAGCTAAAGGCAGTTTTAACTGGGGACATGTAACTGACAAAGCTGGAAAATGAATGTTTGAAACAGATGCTGCAACATCATAATCAACATATTGTGCTGCATAGGATTTAGCTGAGCAAATCTCTTTACAAGTCTTTGATTTCTGAATATCCATATTCTTAAAAAGTGATTTTTTTGGCAACAATTATGAAAATGAAAAGAGATATGAGAGAAGTGAAGTTTAGTTTAGTTATCCTTATTTTAAAAACACTCATTTTAAAATGTTAAATCTGTGCAAGTGATCTTAAAAATGCATTTCATAAATGCATAAAGCTGAGAAAATAAAATCACTTGAGCATCACTAGAAAAAAAAATTATATCTTGATTGAGGATTTAATACAGTAATCTGACAACATTTGAAATTAATTGGGAGTTTATTTATTTGTTTGTTTGTTTTTTACATAACCTGTGAGTGTTTTCCTCACTGCTTAAGAAATTAAGTAATTAAAATAACAGTAATTTTAATCAGCTGGCTACTGTGAAAATGTATCGTAATTAAAATCACAGATAGCAATCAAAAGGTTTGATGTTTTTTTAAATGTGGGCTGGAGGCTAAACTTAAAACTTATTCAGTAAAAAACATTTCACAAAATTTGTCGCGACAAATTAGAGAGTTGCATCAACAACTCCAATCCGGTCGTTAAGTGATGACATGACGAATCCTACTTCCGGGCCTAAAGTAGTCTGCGTTTAATATGGCTTTTGTGTTGTTAACATGTTTAATGTTTTGTATTTTCTTCTATTTGATCTCAAAAAGCTCCTAAAACAGTCAGTGATCACTGTTGACCTCCCTCGGCTTTTATTACCGCTAATCATTTATTTAAGCTCAGTTTTTAAAACCTTAGGATGTAACTACAGTCCAGCCCATGCAGCAGTATATGAATGACTAACCTCGTATTGTGGATGGATTATCTCAGTTGTTCTCCTGGCTGAAGTTTGGTCCTTTTACAGCATCCTGCCATGCGATTACATTTGTTCCTGACCACCGAGAACACTCACGTTAACTTTTATCGAGTGGAAAAAAAGTTAGCTTGTTTATATTATGCTAACATAGCTGTGTTGCTAGCGGTCATGTAGCACATCATTATATACCAGCTAGACCAACTTCAGTCACCCTACAAACGTCACTGCTGTTTAGTTTTCTGTCTTCATTTATGTTGGAAGTGATAACAGAGCTGTACGTTTGAATTTGTTTCCACAACCCCGCAGTCAGGACATGCTATATTGTATTTAGATAGAAGCTTCCTGCTAACTTCTAACTCCGTTAAATGTCATAAATTCCGTTTTCGTGGATGCCTGGATGTTAAACTCAATTGTTACACCTGGTAGAGCAGAACGCTGATCATTTTATTAAAAATGAAAGACTTTAGACAGTTTTTCAACTCTCAGTAATGCCATAGTGATCGTTTGATATATGGACCTGCAGCGGAGTTTAGGCCCAGACACGACTAGTGACGTCAGACTTAACGACTGGATAGGTGGACAGCTGGTATAGGATGTTTGCTGATTAACGTCTACGTGTTGTAACTGTGTGCTGCAGTGTCAAAAATGTGGATCTGTGAGCTACTTTTGTTGGTGTTTGTGCTGCTGTTGGTCTTCAGCATGACTTCCACTGTAGAGAAAACCAAAGTCAATGTCTTTATAGTGAACTGTGACAGATGTCCACTGTCTGAGCTTCTATGCATAGTTTAATCACTGTGCCATTAAGCTTTGTAGGGTCTTTACAGGAATACATGCAAGCACATCCACATAGCACACGCACAGTCCTCAACTCCGCATGGTGAGACTTGGACAAACACAGCACCTTAACATCACCCTCTCTCTATATCCAGATTATAACCTGCACATAAAGATATAAAGGCTCAAATTATTTGAGGCAAAGAGGTTTTCTTACATTTCTTAGATTCAGCTTCACAGAAAGTATTCAACCTATGTCAGGTTTTGAGAGCAGGGCTCCATGGTGTAAATGAGCTTGTATACATGTAGTGTGTTCGACAGTACTTTGATGAGCACTGATGAGCGTCTACATCACTAAACTGCTTCACCGAAGAGGACCTTGCCCTCTCCTAACATACTCCCGCTCCAATTTGTTGGACTTTTTAAAAAGTAGTCTTTGTTCTGCTCTGGAGATCTGCTGTAAGCTAAATGGCCACCCAACACCTGCAGCAGGTGAAGAGCTGGATCATGCTGCATTACACTGAGCTCACCAGAGCTGCAGAGCAGAACAAGGAAAACAGTCTCCAGCAGCAATCCAGGATCATGGAGTTTATCCGTGGGATAGGAGAGTCACACTAGGCTTATTTATTTATTAGTCAAAGGTACCGGGGAATAAGAAAGTCAATTTTTAAAGGGTTAAATTCCTTTGATGCAGCCATTAAGAAACTTCTAAACAAGTGCTGCTAAAGTGTCAACAAGCTTAAAAGAGGAGACTTACAAACGTTGCAGCTTAAGCTCTGCTTTGTCAAAGACAAACACTTTAAAGAAATAGCAGAAAGCAGAAGATTAAAGGAAAAAATGTTGTGCCTATTTTTACATGTGCAGTCAGCAATATTTTCATGGTAAAGAAGAAGAATGGAAGAATACTCGGTAGTATGGATGTGCCAAGAAAAAAAGAAAAAGATGTCTTCTCCAGAATACCAAAAGCAGCCGGAGAAACCATACTATTAATGCAGAACGAGAGAGGTTTGCATTAAGGCTGACCTCCACAGCACCTCCCAGCACTTAATGGTTTGTAAGTCTGAAGTAAAATGCACATCCAGCTGTTCCCAACTAACGTGAACTACCATCATTTTCTAACAGTATGCACTCCTGATTGCAGGGCAGCTTAGAATCTCTGTGATTTAGAGCGCAGAGGTGCTCCGACTCTCTTTTTTTAAATATAAGTGCAGACATCGAACGCCCCTTAAAGTTCAGTTACATTAGACAAATTCAACAAAGTTATTCCGTTATTCATCTGAAAAATATAGGCTATAGTTAAAACCTGATCCAAAAACAATGTGCGACAGCAGTAGCGTTATAAAAGAGTCTGTGACGAATGTAAAATAAAGATATAAAAAGTACAGTAAAGTTTGAAACACTGCAGCTCCTTTAATAACGATTCAGAGCAGGAACCCGAGTGGCAGTGCTTCACTGAAGCGAAGATTTGAAATAACAAACCTCCTGAGTATAACGGTTAAAAAAACAAAACAATGGAGAACAAGCAGCAGAAACAACCTAGTAATGAGACGTCTCACTTTCTAAACAGTTAGTAGAACAAAACATAATAAAAAAGGAATAATCAGCTACAGCTTAATAATGAGATGTCACACACTGAGAAAACAACAAGAGGAAAAGAGTTCCTCTACCTCGTCTAATCTGTTACACAAAATACCAACAAAATAATGTGTTTGCTTTTTATGCTGCCAACTTGAGAGCAATGAAATGAAGCCAGCATGTCCACTGGCTGTAATACAGTTGGAAAATGTACAGATTCCAATTTCACAACTTGTTAGGCTGCAGTAAATTGTTTTCATGCTTGGTAATCGGACTGAAACGTCACAATGCAAGGAGAGCGGGAGAACACACTACGAAGTTAGTGAAACACAAAGAGCTTACCTGTAGCGGACGGCGGGGAGATCAGGTCCAGTAGCATGGAAAGAAAGCGAGAGATAATTATGTTAGCAAGGATTACACTCTTAAAAGCCAGCTGAGAATACACACAAACAAACAGCAGATGATCAATGCAACTCATATGACAGGCCTGAATCTTCTGGTATCAATAAGAAACTTAAAAATATGTCTTCTTGCATAACACACTAGCTTGGGTGTTAATTTATTTGCTCTGGGTCTGTACCAACCGGATGGCACACATGTGACCTGCTGGTAATTATCTGTTGCATTAACGTCTGATGGATGACTCGGTTTTCTTTTCAAGGCCCCTTGAGCAAACTATTACCGTTTATAACGTGAACAAAGAAACGCCCGGACCGTGCTGATGAATTGTTCCACTTTTCTAATTTCAGCTGTAATGATTTCTAAAAATGCTTGGAGGATAATTCCAAGAGTTTCCTACTGCAGTCCATTTTTAGTGTTGTACACTTTGGGATTTTTCTGCTGTGATGTCATGAAGTGCGCATGGATCTATGGAACTGCACTGGATTCCCCAGGACATTTTTAGCCAGGAATGTAAAAACAATCAACTTTTAATCAGTTCAGTTATTTTGATTTGTGTTTAAGCTGTCATGAATAAATTAGATGTTTTTAATTGTACAACTTATGGCTGAAAATGACTTAACAACAGCGGCCACTCTGGCCATGGGTGGTAATTACAACATAATACAAACATTTTTTTTATTTTTTTTTTATTTATTTATTTTATTTTTTTACCTTGGAACTGTTAGGATGCCTGGGTCGTTGACCCAGGGTTTTTGAGTTTTATTATTATTTATAATTTCTAGTCTTTGGTTTCTTTGTTAGAGTTCTGTCTTTTGGTTTATGTCTCTTTGTTATCCTTAGCTGCTGTCTCCCCTGTCGGCTATATCCCCGTGTCCAGTCAGTGTCTGTGTCTGCCCTGGTCCCACGTCTCTGTTCCCTCTGTAGTGCCTGCATGTGAGTCTGTGTCTTTTATTCAGTCTGTGTTTTGTGTTTCCTGTTTTACTTTGAAGGTCTCTGTCTTATCTCAGTGTGTTCAGTTTACGCTCTCTTGTCTCGTCAGTTCTGATTTGCCCCAGCTGTGTTTCCCTCCTGTTACCCATTCCCTGATTGCTCCCTCTGTATATTTAAGCCCTGTGTTTCTTTGTGTCTGTGTTGTGGTCTACTGTTTACCTAGCTGTGTGTTTGGTCAGTCGTCTGGTGGAAGTTTATTTTGATTTTTCCCAGTTATCTTATATTTGAGTTTAACATTAAAGCTGTTTTGAGTTCACATCTGTCTCCGGAGTCTGCACCTTGGGTCCTGTTCCTGTCTGCACACAGCCGCTCATAACAGGAACTGTTTCTTTCTAAAATAACAATATTAAAAGAAATGTAAGTAACACAACAGCTAAACTCTGTTAAGCAAGTAAGTCTGGACTAAAGACTGTAATTAAAAGATAGACGGCAACACGATGTCATACGTTTCGCATTTTACAAGTGAGGGGTGCACCTGAATGAAAAACTGAGGGACACTGCAAACTCATATGGTGGGGATTTGTCACTCTTCGCCAATCTCTAAACCATGTTTTATTATTTACTTTAGTCTAAATGGGAACAGCATTAGCATCATTAGCAAAATCAACACCCTGTTATACCAATTAAAACTTGAAACTAAAGACTGAGACAAACTCTTCAAGAAAGTGTTTAATAAAAGGTATAATTACAGTGAATAATGGGGGAACCACAGAAGTCGCCCCCTGCTGGTCATTAGGAAGAATACAGCTTCAAGGCACTTTTACATTGGCCTTACTTTTTTAGCCCCAGAAGCAACCTCCATGTTTATCTTTATATATTTTATGTATAGATCTATTTATTGTTTTGTTTTGTTTTTTCAAATACTGCACTGTCTCACTTTAAGACTTTTTATTAAATTTTTTGCTTAAATACTGCATTCCAGTCACCTATGCTTTGTTTGGGTTCATGAGCACACTCGATGGGTCCCCCCTTGTAATTTCTGCCCTAGGGCCTCCTATTTTATCAACACAGCCCTGTGTTTCTACTATCTGGATCATAATTAATTGGAAAATATATTTGCAATTAATTGTCAGTGTTGTTGTCCAAAAGTAGTCTGATTTGAGTCCAAGACAACAAAATATGTACTCCAGCCAACCCAAGTGATATGGAAAATTTTCTACACGCCTGAGGGGACATCATTTTAAATCAGAGTGAGTTAACTCCTTGTTTATATGGTGCATTAAAAGTAGGTTTCTTTAAGAAAGAGAAAATGAAGCAACCAGTCAAAAAATGTATTCGATTTAATAGCAAGTTTGTCACTGGAGCGCTACTGTGACCTTGACATATTCCAAGGAGTTAAAAACAATCTCGTGTTACTACGCCGCAGCTAAAACGGATTACTGGCAGCTCTTAGATGTCCAAGGCTGTATGGAGGGCTGTTTGGGAGAAACATCACAGAGGGCAATCATCCCTCCATCAGTCCTCTCCCTTATGTAACTCGCCACCCACTGAAATAAAAGAAAGCCTGCCTGTCAATCAGCTGGTCAGATGATGTGGGGGAGTACAGGAGAAAAATGTGCTACAGAGAAAGACACACCGTCAAGGTTCACTAACACTCCTTGTACTGACACCTTTGGAGTAAAATCATTATTCTGATGAATATAATTAGGGGATAAAATATCACCACATTACAAAGACTTGAACTTAGAAGGAACTACATCACAATGTAGCTACCCAGGTGGTATGCCAGTGTGCAGAGTGGTGGCGTTTTAAATAGCTCTGGCAATTACCAATTTTACATTTTGAAACCAAGATGAGGAAACAGAGTTTTAGAAAGGGCAAAAAGTTACATTTTTTCCACACTGGTTTACAGAGAAGCCAGCAAGGAAATGATTAAAAATGTTCTGACACAACATGAAGGACAGCAGAGTTCAACAAAATCAACCCTCAGATCACGAATCGCTCAGTCAAAATTGCCCTTGAATAACTTTTCTATGACAGTCATCAGAAGCTGTACGGTTATAAATTCTACTCTTTTCATGACCACTCTTACGAAATATGTTGTAATGACCCAAGATGAGGAGCTGGCAGCACAGAGACTCGCGTGATTCTTTATTTAAGGTGTTAACTTTACAGCCTTATAATTGTGAAGTGATTTCTGTAGTTTTACAGGCCGAGGTTGATGCTGAGTTTGGCTAGTAATAGGCCATCATGATTGAGGCTACTGTGGCGAGTAATGACCTCTGGCCACTCCAGCTGCGTGTTAATGCGTAGTAAAAGCTGCAGTCCTGTGGGTGTGTGGCGTAGCACAGCACGAGCACAGAAGGTGTAAGTGGAAATAGATATCGGTCTCTAGTCTAAGCTCTTTCACATCCATTTTACAAATTGGCTCTGCAAAATGAGACGATATATGCAGAATATCCATATACACGTTTCCACACTGATTTACATTGTCAACTCAGTCACCCAGTGACACCCAGAAGGTTTGGTAGTCTGAACTATTGCTCGACAGGTAAGCGCAAATGATAGTGAGAAACTATTCTCTGACCCAAAGGCTCAGGACAGGAAGCCTCTCATCCACTGGCAAAAACCCAAACATACTGGCAGCAACCTGAAGGGATACAAGAATATCCACCTCTCTCACAGAGGGCACCTCCAACAGTGGAACAGAGTCCTGCCCCTCTTCAGAAGACTGGTCCCAGAGCCCAAGCTGTGCATTGAGGAGCCCGACTATATCTAGCTGGTAACACAACCTCGTGCACTAGCTCTGGCTCGTTCCCCCCAGAGAGGTGACCTTCCACGTCCCAACAGCCGTACTCAATAGCCGGGGATTGGACAGCCAGAGTCTCCATCCTTGACTGCTGCCCAACACACATATATATTACTGAATAATGAAGGTAATTCTTAGGACTACATTTAGCAATAATATACATAACTCTCTTTTTTCACCACTGATAACATTGCAATATTAATTATTGGGTCCTGTTGAACAGTCTAGTAGTGGGATTACTTTTACAGCCATTTAATAAACACACAAAAACACTCAGCTGAAGCATTATAGGTCAGTCAGTAAGATCAGAATTAAACGCATGAATCCTTGATTCTTCATCCCTTTTTAAAATCTCGCAATAAAAGGATTTACATATGACTGAATGGTAGTTGGCTACAGCTTGCAAGAGTGAAGTAAATCAATGCAAGCTCCCTGTCATGACTGATCTGACCTTTGAGTTAATGAAGAGACCAAAACAGAGGGCTCTACCATAGATATAATATTGCCCGTGTCACAGCTCCGGAGCTTTGAATCATTGCCAAGAAGAATCAAGGCAGCTCTGAAGGCAAAAGGCGGAACCAACCCAGTAAATCTGAAGTCATATGAAGTCATATAACGGTACATTTAAAAAACAGAAAAATTGTGTTTATAACTAAAATTTAAAAATAATAAAATAAACTATGCTTTTTCTCTTAAAGGTTATCAAGGCAATGCTAACATCTGGGCTTACCTATAAAAATCCCTGCAGTACTCAAATGATGGATTTGTACTACCCTTAGAATCACCCTAGAGGGCCTTAATGGTCCTCAAATTACTTCAGCATGATTTTGTGCCTCCTTTCACACATAAACAAATTAAGGGACTTTAAAAGGAACTCCGGGGGCTTAACACAAGTCTTATTTTTATCAATACCTACCTTAGGACTCGCTGTAAATGTCAAAGAAGTGCTTGAAACATAACATAAGCTCTGCAGCACTGTCAAGTGTTTGACCATCAGATGAACTGCGGAAAAAAAACATCCCAAAGAGATGTTTATCCGTTCACCTTTTCAATATTTATCAGCGCTGAATTTTAATGAGTAATCTGACTGAAAAGGGTAAGGAGAGCACAATCGCCAGATGTGTCAGATTGTCCATGTCAAACTCAGATTTTCCTGGTGCAGCAGTAGCAGCTCCGATGTGAACAGACGTTAACCTGGATGTCAGACTGCCAGAGTGAAGCATATTGAAAATCCCCCTGCTATGTTCCCATGTCCAATTATCTCGCAGGAGAAAAAAAAAGACATTTACTCGACTCCCTGCAGATCCGGAAAGTACCCAAGAAGGCAGGCCTGAGCGGAGGCTTGAATATAAGTACAAATGGAAACAGTAAGGAAGCACCTTAATAAATCAGCTGAAGGTCAAAGATTTGCTTGTAGGCGGTATGATTTAGGAGGTCGGCTGAACAATGTAGAGTTAGGAATCAGAAGGTCTCACCTGTCCAGAGAGCTTGTCCCATCTCTATTGAGCCAGCAAGGTGTAAAATATTCTCTTCGATCTCCTGTTTAATAGAAAGTGGACCAAAAAGAAAGTGGAAGGGCAGAATGGACAGATCTGTCAGCTGCCTCTTTTCCACACTTCTTTTCCATTTAGATGGATGAGATCCAGAGAAGACTATTTTTTTTAAAGTAAGACTTGGAGAGTCTTCTGTATGAGAACTGCTCGAGGTAGTGTGTGCTGAGTCAGTAAAACTGGAGTAAAGTTTTAAAATTGACAGACAATCATTAAAAGGAAAAGAAGAAATATTATAAAAGCCTGAACATATTAAAAACCACTCTCTATATTCATGAATCTTTACCTTTACTATTACCACTTGTCCCAAATCAACTGAAGCATTTATCAGAAGTTTAATAATTCTCTTTGCAAGCTTAAACTTTTGCTCACATAATTTAAGAGAGATTAAAAAAAGCAGTTGCTGTAAAGCCTAAAATCAGACTCAGTTAATATCTCGCTGTACTTTCACTGTAGTACTGTGGAAGTTAAGAAATAACCTGGCATAACCTCGGTCCTGGGGTGACCACGTCCAAGTAAACTAAATCTCATGGAGAAATACATTTTATTTGAATGAAACGTTCTCATTTCTCTCTCAAGGTAAGTACAATGGACCCATCCACTCAGGACAGCTAATTGGGTAGCTAGTTGGAGGTGTGGCCAGCATGGTTGTGGCAAAAATTGGAAAAAGGAAGCCTAACATTGTCAAGTTAGATCAGGAATGAAGACCCAAAATGCACATGTAAAATTAAACAATTAAAAGTGAAAATCAAGCTAAACTATTGTACACGACAGGAAACTAACAGAATAAAATTGGAAGAACTAAACAAGGGAACGTCACTGATGGAGATGGATACACGAGGAACACAAATGATAGTAAATAGAACAAAAGCACAAAGCTGGAAACACAATAAATAAACTAAGAATCAAACTGAAGATAATCGATAATCAGTAGAAGTTAGAAAAAAATATAAAATACTGGATTAAAGACCCAGAACGTGGACCTTGGTATTCCTGGTTGGGTTCTGGGTCTCAAGAAAATTGGTCAAAAGTGTACATTATGCAGTTAAAATAGAAACAGGAAGATATAACAGCTCCACAGACAACATCTAACCACAAAATCCAAAACACGCTTGTCAACAAACAAACTCTCTGATGTGTTTTCTACGTAGAGAAATAAAAAAACCCCACAGGAAGCCATTTGAATACACCAGTCTTCTTCTCGTGCTGCGAGCTTGTCAATTTTCTCTTTTTGTTTGCTTCAAATCAATCAACAGCCAACTCTGTTGCCAAGACATTACCTTTATATACTTCCAGAAGCAGAGATGTTATAGGGGAAAGATAGGCCAGCAGTACAATTCATCAACTTTATGAGAAAATGTTCCTAGTTGACTTTTTTTTTTTTTTGCTGTATTTTTCCAAAATATCCACATTTAAATGGAATTCATGAAATACAAAACACCTCACTCAAACACAGTTTAAATACATATTCTCATTTACAATATTTTCATGGGTGAGTACATACTGTAGGTCAATATACATACACTTACTGACCACTTCATTAGTTTAGTTCTTAAAACCTTTTTGTCCATGAATAAATAAACCCTGCACCATCTAAATCTTTACTGTTGGCCTGGCTGTTCACATCTTTTAAGATGGAGTTTGCTCAGCCCAGTCTCAGATGACTTTTCATAAATGACATGGTTCTGATCTGGCTGCTGATTTAACACGTATGCACCACTGCTTTGTTTCTTTTGGACGCTTCTCATGTAAATGTAACTTCCACAGGGTGGATCTAGCCTGGGAGCTATCTGAGTTCTTTCCTACCCATCTCTCCTGTGACCGTTTTTTTTTTTCTTTTATTTTTAATCAGAACATGAGTAATTTATGACAAATTGCAAACTGTGAGCCACAATACAGTACTGAATTTGTCATCCTCATCATTAAAACCCAGGGCTATTACAAGTGTGCTGCCCCTGTGAGTGAGATAAGCACCAGTATGGCTTCCAGAGAAACCTCCTCTGTACTGTAGGTAGTGTGTCTGTGTGTCCCCCGCGGCTTTCTGTGTGCAGTTATGTCTTTTTTAAGACCAAAATAACGACAGCCTGACCTTACCACACCATACAAGCTGACAAAATGATTTATACCAGCTCCCGATGAGTGAATTTGGCAGCGCCCCCCCCCCACAAACTGTATAAATACCTTCAGACAACCTCCACTCTTCAACTGAGCACTGGCTCCAGCAGTCACAAGGCCAGCAGCTTTCTGTTTGGATAAGGACACTGATATGACGAGGCTGTATTAGATTTATGCTGATCAGCAGTGGTGGAAAAAGACATGCGCTCTGCATTTGAATGAATTTAAACCGTCACTAAGCGCAAAAATTATGAAACACCGAATCGTGGAAATTGTGAGATGAGCCTCACTCCCAAATCGTCACATACGGGTTCTTGTTCAGGATTCTTTAGCCACACTTGGTACCCTCTAGTGTCATTTGCTAACACGAGTGTAGAGCACTTTAACCCAAACCACATGAAGCAAAGGGGGAAAAACATTCTTCTAAACAGACAAACCAGCAACTTAAGCCCCCATCAACTCGCCTGACCCCACACACCATTAGCTCTCTCCATCCAGTTCTTAAACAAGAGGAGTGAAACACCATGAGACAGTAAACACCAGATATGGCATCCATCTGTTTGCTATCTTGTTTTTTGTGTGCAGGTTGTGGAGAAAGCAGTCTATTCAGAGATGCCCATGTAAACTTGTCCCCATGTTAGCTCGTGTCAACACCCTGTATCTATAATCTTATTCTTTCAGTCACTGTTCATGAACCTTTATGATGAAAACACCAATAGAACACATTACCAGAGCTTGAATCTGGAGCCAGTCAATGAAACTGTTTGTTTGTTGGCACATAAAAATCCAAATGTTTACAGTTTTTTTTTCCAGATGGTGGTCACTAAATGAAAGGTCAGCAAGTTTGGAGAAAAAAAACATGAGCAAGTAGCATTCAGAAGTTCAGATCATATATGAGGGAAATAATGAGGAACAAGGAAATAATATGCAGTGAAAACTAGAAACTAGGACAACATGGCAAATATAAGACTAGCGTTTAAAACACAAGGAATACACAAGATCACTGGAATGCTAACAGTAGACACACAAATGGTCAAAGGGAATCTGCAAAGAACTGTAACTTAACTCAGGTGTTACTAAACTGATGCACGGCAGGTAAAAAGTAACAGATTTCAAAATAAAACTAGGAAAACAACAGCAATTCAACACCAGAGGCAGCGGTCTAAGACCTTTCTCTTTTCTCACTCACTCCAGTTTTTCCAGGGGATACCGAGGTTTTCCCAAGCCATCCTAAGCCAGATGCTTGAACTGCCTCAAATCCTTTTGATGCTCTACTCTGATCCTCTACTGAATGACTCAGCTCCTGACTCTACGAGTGAGAGGAAGCCTGTTTCTGTTGGTCAATACCCACAGCTTCTGGCCCTGTGTGAGGATTGGAACAAACGTGCTGCTCCAACAAAACCAGAATCCAAAACCACGTCCACTACTGTGACCAGTGGTTGAGGATACTGACACCAAAGGGCCCCTACTGTGTATTTTTATGACTGTACAAATCCTGAAGATCCGTTGCTTTTATTATCACCGTAGTACGGAAGCTGTCAGCCAAGGGTTTAGGAATTTGGAACAATGATCCACAAAAGAAAAATATTAAACATAAAATCTACAATGAGAATCACTGTTATACTCATGCACACATAAAAAAACACAGCAAAGCATATTTACAGCCTCTTGTTATGGTCTAAAGTTTGCAACTTTGTGATTCAGAATAGTATTTTTACTGTTCGCTTTAGCCAGTTAATTGCATCCCCTGAGATTTATCGTGCAAGACCAAGGCAATAAAAAATACAAATGAGAAAATATGTATTAAGGGTAAAAATAAAGAAAAAGAAAATTAGCTAAATTAGCTGAACTCACCCAAGTAGCCACATACAATGTTTCTTTAAAAAAAAAAGGAGGTTTTATTAGAGGAAAATAACAACAATCAAATCCCCACCTGAGCCACAGCTTTCATCCTGCTTACTTCAGCTGTGATGAAATATGAAGCTCACTGAGGTAAAAACAGTCTCCCTACAACCTGAGCCCACACTGCTGTAGCTGTGGCCACTGTAAATCAGCTTGTTAGGTGGAGTTCACCAGAGATGAAAGGCCGCTGCTTCAGAATGAGGCCGGCTGTGGCATCATGGATGCAGGATCCAGAACAGTCCTGTATTTTGAAGTCGACTCTTGCTTCAGTGAGCTCTGACTGAGAGTAAGCTTGATCGACTGCCAAGTTAGAAAATTAAAACTTGAATACCAGAAGCGCCGAACTGGTTACTCTAGGAAAAAGTCATAAATAGTTAAAAAGTGGAGTCTAAACAGCTTAAAGTGACTGATTATGGGCCTATTTTGGAATATTTGTTGATTTTGTTCATATTTTCTGTCATATATACTCCTTTTTTTTTAAAGCGCATGTTCACATTATAAAAAGGTTAAAAGTTTTGAATAATGAGGCAAAAAAAGGAAGATGTAAACATAAAAAAAGGCATGCAAGCAAGATGGCAAGCATCCACTATGATATTCAGTAGAAGCTGTGATTATACCAAACAAATGTTCATACACCATTTATGACTATAGCCTCCAAGACTGTATATAAAAGATGGATATAAACATTCATGTCACCCACTGGTTTGTGAAGACACTTTCTGAAGCTTCAAATTGACCGTTTTTGCCAGTAGGCATCTTAACTTTTGGCACCAGATGTGAGTGGTGGATTTCATTGTAAAAACTGAGAATGCTCATATAGTAGTGATTTGTCAGTGAGAACAAGTTAACTTTATCTTCCAGTTTATACTTAAATAGTCAATTTGAAAAATGGTGATCAGGTTGAATTAAATAAGACTTTAAACTAACAAATGACAATAAGCCCATCAGAAAAATGTTTACTCAGGTCATAAATCCAGTTACATTTGTTTAATACAACTGGAGTGACTCTCCTTCTTGAAAACAAAAGAGTAGCCCCCTGCTGGCCACCAGAAAGAATGCAGATTTACTTCCACATTAGCTTTACTTGTGAGATTTACAAATTGTGTGACCTTAATATAATTCGTTTGACAGTTCAGCTGCCCTCAATGTGTTTCTCATTTTAGGGCCAAAGGAACTGATTAGTTAAAAGAAAAAATGCTTACAGTTAAGGAGCTTAATCCTGCAATTTTGTGCTTTTTTGCTACTTCTTTCTGAATTTCCTGCATATTTTATGTAAAATGTGGAGCTTTTTGTTTTAATGTGAGAGATAGCTTGAGGAATAAACATTAAATATCGATGTATTTCTAGGAGGGCAATACAGGTGAAATCAATATTGTAAATTTAGTCTTTTCCAAAGCACACTGAAGCACCAGTGGCTCTTGATAAAAATATATGGGTAGAGAAAGAGTTGGTGGTTTTGGCCTGCATCAGTACATTTGAATGAATTTTGTCTTACTTTTTAAAAAAACAAAA
The DNA here is from genome assembly GCF_018398535.1 of Haplochromis burtoni. Classification (NCBI taxonomy): domain Eukaryota; kingdom Metazoa; phylum Chordata; class Actinopteri; order Cichliformes; family Cichlidae; genus Haplochromis; species Haplochromis burtoni. The sequence continues at coordinate 1,096,280 of NW_024582545.1, forward strand.
TTGGGTAAATGAAGAACGACAAGCCAGCCCTGGTGAGTTAACTGAACTAATCAACTCTGCTATTCATGACATATGGAGGCAATGATAATTAGGGTCAATTATGGCCCCAACTGCTTAATTATATGTACCATGATGATGTTTTTTATTAAATGCTTCTCACCATTAATCTATCAGCCACTGGATATTTCATTATGTACACCTTGCTAGTACTAGAGTGGATCCTCTTTTGCCTTCAGAGCTGACTGAATTTTTTGTGGTGTGGATTCAATAAGCTGCTGGAAATGTTCCTCTGAGATTTTAGTCCATACTGACATGATAGCATCACACAGTTGCTGCAGATTTATCACTTGCACATCTGTAATGTGGAACAGTACATTCACTGCTGCTATTGGATTGAGATGTGGTGACTGTAACACCCATTTGAGTACACTGAACTCATTATGGTCACGAAACCATTTTGAGTTTACTTCAGCTTTGTGGCAAGTCTTGTTATCCTGCTGGAAGCAGCAATCAGGAAATGAGTGCACTGTGGTCACAAATGGATGGACATGAACAGCAATAATACTGAGGTAGGCTGTGGTATTTAAACAATGCTCAGTTTGTCAGAGCAGGCTACATTTCTATGTTGTATTGTCCTATTTTGGTGATGCTGAGTAGACTTTGTTTCCCAGTTTTAGCTGATGTGAATAGTACCCGGTGTGGTCTTCTGCTGCTGTAGCCCATGTTTTGTGTGTTCAGAGATGGTCTTCTGCATCTGCTCCATTTGGGGTTCCATCTGACCTGACATGGTGTGCTATCCCGCTTGAACTTAATAAAAAAGAATGGCTAAACTGGTCATAAAGGGATGGACATGGTGAGCGGTATTACTCAGGTAGACTGTGGCATTTAATACTGAGTTTGTACTAAAGGGGCCCAAAATTTCCAAGAAAACATACGACCCCATTACACCATTCAAATTTCACAGTAGAACTCAGTAGACTCAGAAGATTGTTACAGTCCTCTATTGTCTAATTTTGTTTAGCCTATGTGAACTGCAGCCTCACTTTTCTGTTTCTAGCTGATATGAGTGGCCCCTGGTGGGGTCTTGGTTGTAACACGTGGTTATTTGAGTTACTGTTGCTTTATCTATCGTCTCAAAGCAGTATGGCCGAGGCATTTTCACCCAGAGAACTGCCAATTACTGAATATTTTCTCTGATTCTGACCAGTCTTTGTAATTCTGGAATGGATTAAATCACAGCATTGTAAGATAGTGAAAGATGTACCCTTAGGCCCCCTCCTCGATTCAGGGATGATCTTTCCGTATAAGGTCCGGTCATTAGCTTTGTCTGAAGCAGTTAGAACAAGACTATCTACTGCCCTCTTCCTGTAACCACTACCTGGACCTCGTTTCAGGGGCTAATAAGTGTTTTTGTCACTGAGCAATGACAGTGAACATAATCAACTTTTGGGGGTATTCCCTTGATCCTGAGTTATGTGATTATAATTTAAAGATTGGCTTCTTGGTAATTAATCGGGTTTATATTTTTGTATGTGTGTAATATGAGTTATCTGTGCTTATTTATCATTTGCCTGATACAAAGGTTTTCTCTATGCCTGTACATGAACTATAGAAACAACCATCTCTTTTTTCTAAACGAATGGCCATGTCTCTGTCTAGCTCAGAAGCAGATCTGCTCTTTGTTGTTTCAGCGGACACGTGCAATCATTGCCAGTTGCCCAAAGGTAGTAATTTCACACTTACTCACATGGGACATTGATCGCTGACAGTATGTGCAACAACGGCTGTTGGGTCAATAACGGTCCACATATTGTTGACTGTGAGGACAGGATGATTAACAGCACGTTTGTCATTATTTCATCCAGACTTGTCATTATCTGTTTATTGACTTTCCATTAGAATTTAGCCTCAATATTGCAACGTACTAAATTACAAAAAATATCTGAAAAGAAATCTGTGTTGCAGAAGATGTTTACTTACAGTTTCAGCTTCACTATTGTCAGGTCAGTAGAATCCATTAATTATTTTGGCATCACATGTTGCATAACCAATCCTGATCTAATCTTCCCAGACTGACATGAGTCTTTTGATTGCGTTACCCACTAGACACCTTGAAATCATTCGCTTGTTTAGTTTAAAGTAAGTGCATATCATTTACACAAGCTAAAAATGCAATCAGTGCTATGTGGTCAAACCAAGGTGTGTATGTTTAATTAGCACCTTTTGATTAGAACACTACTGCAGGCAGTATATAACTGTGGTATGAATGATTATCACCATAGCAACTACATACTGGTGTAGAGGATTACACTGTATATAAAGAATTGATGTAGCCTCCAGGTCTGAAAATAGAATTTAGAAGTGCCTTAAAAATGCATTTTTCTGCACGTCACTAGTCAAATAAGTTGGTAACTCGTCACATGAGTGACATCATGCTGGCTTTAGCCATCTTTTATCTACAGTCTATGTGCAAAACCCAAATGAGTGGAAGACAGCAGAAACGGTCCCTGGAAAATAGATGTTAGTATCACATTTCTTGCAAATCCTCTAATCTAAATATATTTTGGTGGAAAAGTAAAACGTGGTACTAGGAAAGTTTACTGGACGCTGAGTGTGTGAACCACTTGGCAGTGACGGAGGACTGACCAGTGTTCTCCCTCTCCTACAGCCTCACAACCACTGAGAAGCAACACCTTCATAATATTACAAAAGCCAAAAGTAAAATGTGTTTCTGAAGCACCGAATAAGCTATGAAGTTGCTGAATCTCTCTTTATTTCCAATCAGAAACAGCTAGTTGAAACATATTTCCTGGGAGATTAGAGATTCACTGCATTGATCTAAACACTTAGAAAAAAGGCCTAGAGCTCAAGCTCATGCAAATAAGTAGGTAACTCCGTGGAATGAAAATCCGCATGGGTAGGTGTCTTGATGCATGCTCAATCATCCAGGTAAGGAAATCCTAGAAAGTTGATTCTGTAGTGTTCAGGTGAAAAGAATCAACTTTCTGGCACATGGGTAGGTGTTCTATTGAGAGCACTTCAACAGAAGTAAACAGCAGAAAACATAAGAAATAAAAAGCTAAAAATAAATAAATATCAGCAGTATATGGTGACCTTCCTGCAGCAACTGCTCTATAGAAACCATCCTCTCTGAACACCCCCCTCTATAACCTTTATCATCAAAAAGCATCCTTCCAACATTCACAGTTTGTGTTTCTTCACTTTTAACCTCTTCCAAAAAGCAGAGGTCAACTGCCAGATGACCCCAAACACAATGCAAAGCTAAAACAAGGAAGTGCACACATACAGTACATTGTCCCCGACCCTGCTCAAGTAGACAAAACTATCCTGAGGAATACTAAAGTGGCTCCTTCCATCAGCACCACCCACCATCTCAACATCCTCTTCCCTCAGGGTGTCTGCATGCTCAGTCAGCCATCCTAATAAGTGAGAACTGGCCAAAGAACCATCCCCAGTGGGCGTCTTGCACCGTCTACTGCTGCATTATATGAGCTGTGAGATGCTTTGTCCTTGTACTGTTTGTATCAGTAAGTGCTGTCTCACTTCATTACAATGCAGCTTTATGTATCTACCCTAGAATCACATGGAGATAAACCTGCAGTGGGTCTGCGTTTAGTGTGACGGTGGCCTTACTCCGGAGAGTGAAAATATATTTTCTGTAGATTTTCACTATTTTGAGATGTCAACAAAACAACAAGTAGTTCTAAACTTGTTTGTGGTTGTAAGAGGTAGTGATATAACCTTAACTGCATAGAAATGTTACCCAATCAGAAGGCTACAGACACTAACACTGTGCACAGTCTGACATCAGAAAAGGAGAAGGGTGCAAATCTTTGACATTGCAAAACAAAAATTGCAGTTTTCCTTGCCTGCAAAGCAGAAATTCAAAATCATCGCTGTAAAAGGATTTTCAGTGACTTAAACAGTGTTTACGTGTGCATGGAAAGTGAAGACAAATCCTGCCTACTAAAAAAGTGCATGTGAAAATATACAACACTTTAAAAAAACGAGACTGCAGCACTGGGAATACAACGAGAGGGACAGGACTATTTATACACTGAGGGAGGATAGGAAGTGAGAAACAGGAGGAGAATGAAACACAGGTGAAAGTAATCAAAACAACCCAGACAGACCGTAAATTCAAAAACAAATCCACTTTACATCCATGGCCAACCACCAGTTCACCTAACATGGATGTTTTTATGGAAAGAAGAGTATCAGGAGGACCCTTTAAGACTATAAAGCAATCTAAGCATGCATGTTCAAAAATGATTAGAATAATAATGAAATTAAGGTATAATCAAAACTCTGAGCACTAGAAACACTGCAAAATCAAAGAGAAAACCCTCAATAATAAACGTGGATCCAAAATAAACTCCAAAGCAACTGAAAAACACTGATCATAATAGCTTCCCTCTCACTCACTAAACAGAGCAGATGGAGAGAAAAATGAGCCATTTTAAGCTGCTAAATCTAATAACAAAGTGGTAATGTGGCAACAATGAAGTGGACTATGGTGTGATCATCACTGCTGTGAGTGAGAGGGATGTCAGACACCCGAGTTGAGGACACACTGATTACATTTCATCAAAGAAAGAGAGAAAAGTATATTTGTGATGTACTGGCAACCATTTGAGGTTGTACCAAAATAAGTTACAGTGTAGACACAAGGTAATATATATATAGAGAGATATAGATATAGATATAGATAGGAATAAGAAGATGTCTTTGCGAGAGGTGCCTGTCTTTTAATGTTCTTGCCTTTCTAGTGTGAAAATGTAAACCTGAAAAATCCATTTACTACTTTTTGTTCCTCCTAAGCGCTGCATTGCCCTGTTTAAATTAATTACTGCAAGCTTACAATGCCATCAATCAATCAATCCACTGCTGTGCTGAATCAAACAGATCCAGGCAAATCTCATGTCATTATTATAGATAAGTGTTCATCGACTCACTCATTCAATCTAAGGTCATGCTGAGTGACTGTAGCTCCTAATATAAACTTAATGCAATGTTTGATAAAAGTGTAATCATTTCCTCTGATGTTACTTTTTTCTTTACTACTAAACACAGCAGAAAGCCTGCTGAACTGAACTGTAATTTACTGACTGACTCATGCGATAAGAGAAAGTTTGTAAAAGTTCTTTTTCCAATCACGTTTCTTTGGCTCTGCCCATTAACCTATTTAATTCTTTGCCTCCAAGAAATTAGTCTCAGTTAAGGAGTCGTTCACCTACACACTGTACCTCTGATTCATGAACAAAACAATTAATATTCATAAAGTGTTCATAAACTGTGAATTGCTATTAAGCGTTCTCTGCATGCGCGAGCAGTAACCTCATAATTACCCACAATTCATCATTTCTGCGACTCATTTGATCATTACAGCTGATCTCTTTTGGAAGGGTGTGCGCTCTATCGGCATCTGTAACAAGTGTGCTGTGGCAGAATCCGTTCTGCCACATTAATCGCAAAATCTACCGGGCTGTTTTTATGCCAGTGTGGGGTTGTATTAAGGGGAAATCAATTTTGAGTTACACTGTGTTTGGAAATAAGCCCAGACAAAGTTCCTATGTTCTACTTTAATTGCATGATGTAATGGTGAGTGATGACAGGGGCCATGTAGGGCAAGGGAGGGGTACGAGCCACATGACCATGTGTGTCTATGTTTGTGTTCTGCTTGTGTGAGGACCCATTTATTTTTAACCTTTACACTGACAATATTATCTTGCTTCTTCCAAGAGCTGTTTAAGCACTGCATTGGCTCAATTCCAAACCAGCCCCTACATCCACTCTTTACTGAAACCACGTAGCACTGGGGAGGAGCAGGGAAACAGACAGGACTAGTTATACACATAGACGCACTGAGGGCCTATCAGGGGAGTGGATCCAGGTGGATAATGTGGAGTAGGTGAATAAAATCTAGACAATGAGACACGAGGATGAAGTAAAATTAAATGCAAGACACAAGAGACAAATAACTATAATAATAAAATAGGAAGTGTATAACCATAAGTCAAAGAGGGAAACATTATTGATCTCAAATGTTCCCTTGACCTCACACCAAGTATCACTCTCTTAAGGGTTGTTTTCTCTGTGTCCTCTGTTAGTTGTGCTTCCTCTCTGTCTTCCCCTGTTCCTCTCCTGCCTGCTTTTTGAGAGCAATTAGTCCTTCGTGTTCACAAAGTCCCTTCTTTTTGCTACCATTTGAGTTATCACACTATTTTTTTCTGACATGTCCTCTGTGAATTCAGAGGTCTGTAGTATGAAGCAGGATTTCATCTTAACCAGGTAATATTCGGGTTAATCATCAGTTTTATGTACTATGAAGCTGGATCACTTCTTATTGCTCCAGAGGACATTATGTTTAGAGATTAGAGATCAACGGGTATGAAAATACTGCCTACTGATCAATTAATTGATCCCTGGAAGATGCCACAGACCTCTGGGCCCAATATTTTAGCCTCTGAGCATCAGTTATAGTTTCTCAGACACAATTTTATTGCTTGGGTTCTGGGGTTTTTTGCTGCATTGTCAGGAGATGTGTTGCTTTCAGGCTGTATTGCGTGTTTAACCTATTTATATTTTCCCACAGTAGAGTTCTAGTTTTCTATGTAAAATCAGCTCTGCTCTGCAGCCAGTACACTTATTCATAATTGTGACTGGTCATATGGTGCCAATGCTACACAGGGAAAACCCCTGGGTTAAGTTGGCAAGATTATGATGGGCTTCATCTAACTGCATTTCCTGATTGCCAAAGTTAGTGTAAGTGAATCCAGATAATGGAAAAATGCCGTGAGTATGTTGAACTAATTTTATAGTACAGGCCACCGACTCCCTCAGTCTAATCTGTATTCATACTTGTTTCCTTCTGGACCTTGTTAGGTTTCAGAGAGTGACTTTTTTTCTGTTTCCCTGTGTTTGCACATCGTGACACTTGTAGATAAAAATTCATGTCATTATTTTCGTACAGAATAAACAGCTTTTCTGTGGAAACATGTACATTTTATGCTTTATATTTCTCCCCCAAAAAGTGAAGTTTTATAATGCATCGATTTCCATCTCAAGTTTGTGCTTTCATTAATGAATAGTAAGGATGTTCCAAAGATTGCTGCTGCACTTCTACCCTGCCTCTTAACTAAGGGACCCTTAAGCATTTGCAAGTATGATTCAGCACAGTGTTACACTTGTTACAGAACAGGAGGTAAGGGGTGGACTGTAATTGGGGTCACATCTACTCCAAGCTCAAATCATACTTATATTTACTCAGGGAAAAACAAAATTTGGAGAAGTCTGTGTTCGGTATGAGGCGGGGTTGTGGATGTTACAATAGCACGGCTCTTCAACCACCTTAAACTTTCATTTTACTTCCGTTTTTATGAATTTGTCTCTGTTTGGTTCAGTTTAGAGATTAAAGTGAGTGAGTAAACAGGGGGGTTTTAGAATTAGGATGAATAAAAAAATCACAAAATGCGTCTTTGGGTTTAACATCAACAGTTAAAATGCAAACGGCAAATGTTTCTAACATCACCTTGGTTACTACAGTTACAAATCCTGTGATAGTAACGACACCAGCAGAGCACCTTTGCCTGCAAATTACTGTTAACTACATTGAACTGCCACACTTGAACAAAAGTGTAACAATGTGAAAATTTGTTGGCTTGAGAGGGAAGATGATGCCAACAATGCTTTTCTGCACTATTTAAACTGCTTCACCTGCAAGCCACTTTGAAACCCACCTTTAATGTAACCTAAACTGTGTCATGTCTGTTGTCTGTTCTTTTTAAGGGATCTTGTAGCTGCTTTTTTTTTTTTTTAGAGGGAATGTGTTAATTAGACAATTTCTGGGTTTAGTCTCAAACAAAACTATTTGGTTTATTTATAGCAAAGTTTAAGTGTTGCAAAAGAAAACAAAATGTGCAGAACGGGGGAAGAGCTGAGGCACAAAGAAGTGTATTAATGAAAAATAGTCTAGTACTCGGTACCCTGAAGTTTAATAGAGTAAACCACTGTTGTCGCTAAAAGAAATGATTTCGGACATTACCCCACTCCCTTGCCCTCCAAATCTTACTACCTCTATGAGGTTGCCAGACAGCCAACTGAGATTCTGCCACATAACCCCAACACTTGTAGCTTTTACACTTTATCTCTTATAAGCCCAACTCAGATAAGAAACAGCCAGTTACTCAGCACATCAAAACTTGTTTCCAGTCTGTGTGGTAAGCTAACTGCTGCTGGCCAAGCACTGATTATATCTGACTTTGGGAAAGACGCCAAAAAGGTGTATTCCACAAAATGCTGAATTGCTCCTTTCAGGGTCAGCTTAAGGTGAGGATGCACATCCAGTCGTGATGGGTAAAGTTAAGGGTTAGAGCCTGGGATATGATTTCTGTAAGTGGAAGTACTCATAGCAAAACATGTGCAGTGAAGCACACAGGCAGGAGGATAATTTGGGTTTAAATCTGCAGTTTAATCTGCAGATTAAATGTGTCCCTGTGTGTCTTGTGAACAGTCTATTCTCTAAAGCTGCGTGAAGGATACCGATCGAACAAAACACAAAGCTCAATTTAGTGCTGCAATAAAAGAATCAAAATCTAATACTTATATATCAAGAGTGCTTCGTATTGTTTCAAAATTTCAAAACAATACAAGCTAAAGCTGGGAAAGTTTCAGCAAATCTAAAATCAAAAATGTCTTCTGGAAGCAGAAATTCAGCTGAGATTAAAATGAAGGTAGCAGAGGAAGAGTCTGTGCCAGCTCCTCCACCTCGTTGCGGTGCAAAAGTTTGGAAGACTTCAGGGAGGGAAATGAGTATTTCTGATGTCATCTGTGACCCGGGTCATCTCTAAACCCAGTGCAGAATGGTAATGGCCTCCTCCACAGGCACTGTGGTGTGGCCAGAAGGACTGGCTGCAGCTTAAATTAAGGAGCCCTAACAGGCCCATAAATTTCAGAGGGAATTTGCTGCAAATGTTGGAAAAAAAGAAAAGAAAGACAAAGAGTAGCAGGAAAGTTTTATCTTCTTGAACTCATAAATGTGTTTTCTGTGTCGTTTAGCAAGCCCAGTGCTCCGCAGAAATCCCCATAAACCATAATTGGATTAAAATTCTTCTCTTACATACAATTTTAAAAAATCTCAACAGCAGTGAACAATGTAAATCTCTCACACCAGCAGATTTATGAGGCTTCCCTCAATCCCTCATTTTAAATTAAATAAATGGCAGATTCATATCCTCACGAACCCCAACCAACTATGACTATACTCCCACACTCTGTAATGAAGGTAATGTTCCCATAATTGCCCAGAGACTTGGTTCGGTCACCATGGCAACACAATCAAAGTGCTGCAGTCCAAGGCAGACTCAAAAGACTGTCAAAGAGTTGTCTTGACAAATGTACAACTTTTAATTCCAGAGGAACACTTTAGTTAAAAGGTTTGTAATGGTGTTGCAGTAATTTCACGGTGATGCTCTGCTCTGGGACCTCCCACACACATGCAGTACTGTGCAAAAGTCTTAACCTTGCTTTTTTTACATTTGGCAGGAAAATGGATAAATAGGTGCAGAGATTTCTTGAAATGTCCAAACATAGATGAGAATACAGTATACTGGGGGAAGAACAGAGCTTGTGTCTGTGTTTGGTATGACCACCTTTATTCGTCAACAGAGCCTGAACTCTCTTATAGGGAAGCTTTCTCATACTTTCTGTAAGCAGTCTTCAGGAACAGCTCTTCAGGCTTCTTGAAGGACATTTAGAGCGCTTTGGATGTTGGCTGCTATTTGTTTCATTCTCTTTTAAATTGATCACACATTGCTTCAATAATGTTGAGGTGTGGTCTCTAGAGAAGCCAATCCATAGTGTTCAACTGTATGTTTTTCTATGTAGGTACTTCTATATTGCTACTATACTATATATTGTTTTGTCTGTGCCCGTTTAGTGTAAAGGATAAAGCACAGGAATTTCAATACATCACACTTGTAGGGAAGGATAGAGAAAGGAAGGAGACATGGCTAACATATTGCAGGTACCAAACCACAGTGGGTGTGGAGGGCCAGCATGAGGGAATTATAATGATGTGTGCTGCAATTTCTGAATAACCAACACCTGCTGACTGTCCTGGACATTCTCTGCATGGATCCCATTCATATGAATGACAGGGGTTTGGTGTGGAAAAGCCTGCCAGTTTTTGTCATTGTCTGAGTTAATGTCAGCACCCACCGGGGTAATGTCAAAAATGAATTGTTTGGAGCCCATCCATGAGTGGTGTTAGAGCTCCTTCCACCATACTCCCAATACTTATTAAGGAATTCTCTTCTGCAGGTTGGAGGAAAATAACGACAAAACCATGTGTCTCTGTTTGGTGCACAACAGGAAGTGCAGTGATTTCTGTCGATTTTACTTTTAACTTTCTAAATAGCAGGGCTGGATTTTGTTTCCATGAGCTTGTTTTTTTTTTTTATTGCCTTATATTGCAAGAAAATGAAACAGTTTTTCCCTCACATTACATGCAAATTTAGGGGCTCTTTTGCTTCACAAATTGTAATGTGAAACCTTTTACTACAGAAATCAGCGTGTGAGTATTTGCTTTGGTGCAAAATAGCAGCCATTTACTCTCAGAAAAATAACACTCTGGCACTGCGGGTTCAATTCAATTCAGGTTTATTTATAAACCTTCCAAATCACAACGGCAATTATGTCAGTGTGCTTTATACTGTATGAAAAAGACCTTACAGCATTCGGCACAAACGAGCAAGCAGTTCACTATGATGGGAAGGAAAAACTCCCTTTAAACAGGAAGAAACCTCCAACAGAACCAGGCACAGGGAGGAGCAGCCAGTTACTGCGACTGGTTGAGAGAAAAAGAGAGCACAAATGTCTGTGTAGGTTCTCGTTCATTCAGGTCATAGTAGTCTAAGGAGCTGGGAAAGAATCCAACTAGACTTAAGTTTTAGGAAGATGTTTTCCTATCGAGGGTAATTGACCTACTATTAGTTATGTGCCAAATCACATGACTCAAGGTGTGACTAGAGGTTGTCTCATCCTATCACGTAACCTACTGAAGTCACCTGACGCAAAATGTACGTGAAGGTTAAGGTAACCAGGGAAGGGATCTCAAGACTGCATCGTAGGTGGTTGACAGCTGGCGTCCTAGGCCATCTCCTCTGTTTGATGATAGTTGTTCACAGTGGACAAATCTCTGTCCACATGGTCATTTAAAACAAGATTCTCATTCCAAAACAATTACATGACACACAATCGGATGTCAAAGAAGGAGAGAAGCTGCAAAATTTTTTGATGTTATGAGACATAATTTCAGTTTTCCTTGCCCACACACAAACACAGAAACTGGATATTGTCTGAGAACACCTTTTGTTTTGTTTTTCATTAAAAAAAAAAGAAAGAATCTGCATTTTTAAACTTTAACCAACAGAAAGTCTGGAACCAGCTATAGCTTATCCATCATATGCTACTCAGATATCCTGAAAGCTCACAGAAATTGGTGGTTGCCCCCGGAGGCAAAGTCAGCCGCTAGCTGATGTGTTCACAGATTGAATGGGATGAAATAAAACTTTAAATAATCCATCTCCTTCTTAGCCCTGACACATAACAGGCCTGAGTTCAGCAATATCCCTCAGATGGAAATACAAAGAAGGAATATAAATCAGACACTTGAAATCCTGATCCTGGGTCAGTGTCAGGTTAAAAGATTTCTGACTGAGGATGCAACAGGAAAGGAAAATGGAGAGAAATGCCCTTGAGCAAAGAGAAGCACATACACAGCAAATAAGACAGGACCCAGGACAGAACCTTGTGGTGCACCGGAGTGGAAGGGAAGAACCAAAACCTGCAGTTCCTGGAATTGCCACTTGAGGCTGGGAGCAAAAGTGGGTCAGTTTACATAGACTCCCATGGCAAAATGCAACTTAAAAGCATTAAAAAAAAAAAGGCTTTACAAAGGTTATAGATTGATACAAAGATAGTTTTGGCCTCTGTGGATAGTCTCTTTATTCCTAGCATAATGTTGTTGTTGAGGGGTTTGTTTTTTTTAAAGTCCTCATTCATCTGAATCGGTGTGGCTTCTTCAACAAACAGATGTACACAGTTTATTGCTGTCTGCAAGGCCTCCACTAATCCAAGTCACTACAGTGGACATCCCCTTCATGTTTACTTAGAATTTAATACACTGCAGACAGATAATCGTTTAGACTCGCAATCACGCCTGGAATCAAACCCAAGACCGTCTTTCTGTGAAGGAATAGTGCTAGTCACTGGTCCATTATATACAGTATAGCGACCAAATATACTTCTAGATCAGGGGGGGGAAAAGCAAACGGACGACATCACAGTGGCCACATAACTGGGACAAATGAAACAACAACAAAGGAAAAAGTCAGATAAAAGGAAATCCACCCCCTCAGTGCTAATTGGCACGTTCTGATCCCTGCTGCTAAAGATTACACTAACATTCAACAACACTGGCAGAATAAAAAATGCCTGCTTAATATTTCTAAACTGATTCTCATCCCTTGCAGATTTTCCACCATGTTTGACACTAATTTGTCTCAAGACCCTGAACAAAAATGCTTTAAAGTGGGCAAACAATAACTCACAATAACTGGTCACTGTGTGTGATTTGAGCCTGTCAATTGCTCTCCCACTGCTTTGAGAAACCATTTACAGCAACTTGGCTCCCAAAGCACGAGGGGCTAAAGTGACTGTAACTGCATGTGATTACTCGTAGCTGTGAAAGCATGTGACAAAACACAGCATGACAGTTGCTCATGTGTAAAACCACTACGAGCATGTAAGGAAAGGCTGCGGCGGGGCTCTGTGTTTATGTGCAGCTCCACGTGGACGCTTTTGCTTTGTTTGTGTTTGTGTCGTAGCTGAGCGGCGCCTTCCAGAGTGAACTGTGCCAAGTTGCTGAAGTTTGATCCAGCCGGCTGATTAAAGGGCATGTTCTATTGATCTTGAAAGAGTTCATTCTGATTTGCTCCGAGCGAATGTGTGAGGATTTAAAGAGAAATGCAGCAGGTCTAAGTGCCTGATCTTTACTGCATGTGACACATTTTCTCCTGTTTAGACAATTAAAAGTAAACTGGCGGGGGAAAAGGGACAGGTTTTTAATCAATATGTGGAAATAAATCCACTTCTTCTGAAACATTTTTTCATGTTTTAATGTTTTTCCAAGCATTGGTTCCAAAGTAAACGGAAGGCAGTGTGCTCTCACGGCCAAATGGCTGTCTGAAAATATGAATAAAACTCTCATTTAAAGCAACTGCAAAAGACCTGGACAGCAAAAGTCTGAAATTAAAATATCTTCTGCTTATTTAGGGTCCAGTGATTCAACAGCCTTTAATACAAACAATGAGCACTGTGACGTGTCCGTCTCTTTAAACGCTGCTTTCCTTCTACACATGTCTAGTGACATTAAAAATATCTGAAGCTCATTAAGCCTATACTAAATTAAAATCCATCAAGAGCTGCAAATTGTTTGCTGCTGACGCGAACTGATGAGAAACGTCTGAATCAAAGACAAAAGCTCTGTTTTTGATGCTCGCCCTGCTGATAAGATGCCAAATTAGTTTTGCAATGAACAAACGTTTAATTTTTTTTCATCAAAATGCCTGTCTTTACTCTTCCCTCTGTGCACATTGAGCCACTTTAATGTCATCTGACATGCCCAGTGCTCGCTTTTTACTAGTAGTTTACATTTAATGAGCTCATTTTGTGTTTGTGTTTAACATAACTGAGCCTTTTTACATTTTGAGATGCTTTATTTTATCTGTTTAAATCCATTAAGCTTGAGTAATTCTACTCAAGTAGAAGTCATGTTCATTTTTATCAAGGTATTTTACTTTACTAACATATCTTGTTTTATTACTGATGAATAATGTTGGTTTTGCCTTTATTTTTCACACCAATTTCAGCCTCTTCTGATGCTTCAAACCATAAAAAAGACCAACTGAATATTAACAATGTCAGTGTTTGCAGGCTCTAAGGTTATCTGTGGGTTTATGGTAAAGCTCACCTTTCTCTTTTAACACGAGTCTTTATTTTTAGTCACACCGCCTCCTTTGTGAGTATAATAGTTTCATTACAGCAGATTTCAGTCTGTTCTCATTTCCAAGCCATTGAATACTGTCATACGCGAGGTCTCCTTGCTTTGTGCAGCAGTTTTAGGCAATCATGACTACAGTTCTAAATTCAATTTCATCACATTATCATGCCATCACAAAAGAACCCAGACTGGGTGACCAGGCTGCAACCAGAACCCTAATACAGTAAGTGGTTGAAAATGGATGGATGGATGGATGGATGGATAATGTTGTCAAGGAGTATATGTGTCCTAACCTAGACAAGTAATATTTAATACCTAAACCTAACCAGTAAAAAGCCATGATCTGTTCCTGTCTTACAGAATTCTGATTTATCTACCGCCACCCTTCCAGCCTCCTAAAGTGGACTTGTAGCTCTTTAAAAAAGAAAAGAGCAATAATCACAAGGCATACTGTTTCTGTGGCCTTTCAAGTTGCCTTATTGTTCAGTTCAGGCACCTGCGTCTCCTCATGCCTAACTTCCAAGAAGCAGAAATCAATTTTTAAATTATTTCTTTCTTGTATAAAACTGGATAGCGGGCAGTGTGCAGACGGGTTCAACATTAGTGTAACCATAGCAAACATGTGGGTCTCAGGCTCAGTGGGAAGTATGTAAAGGTAAAAAGTGTGTCAGCTGTTCTCCTCACCTTGTCTTTGTCCTTTTGTTGTTCTGTGAGGCTGTATATTTAACTCGCCATAGCTCCACCTGCTGCCTCTTCCACACCTGAGGTGCAGCATTCATCACCACCAGCACTATATCTAGTTAGCGCTTCACTCCACTTGAACAGTAAACTTACTTACAAGTTCTCCAACTGTAATTTGAAACCAAGTTAAAACTTTAGCTCGTCTTTGCCTGAGGACCACTGAGTCCTCTCCTCCCTCCCATCCAACGCTGCCCACCACCTCTGCTCTTCACTCTGCGCTACTTTCCCTAAAGGCACCTACTTTAGTCTTATACGTTCATGGATCTGATATCCTTGCATAGAAAGTAAAGTTGTGGCTGCAAATCACAGCTGCAGTTTCTCTTGCTATTTCTTTTCTTGCTACTATTTCTTTCCTGTGCCATCCAATCATGTTTCTTCTCCTGCAACTCCAACAGTTTGTCTTATTTGTTGGATTTCAGTTTGTTTGGGAGATACTTCCTCAAGGTGGTTTAGCACTCCAGCCTCACAGGAAGCAGATTCCTGGTTTAAAGCCACCGTAGAGTTTGCTTGTTCTCCCCGGGCCTGCGTGGAGTCTCTTCCGGCGCTCCGGCTTCTTTATAGCTTTAAATGTCACCGTGATTTTTTTCACATGTTCCAACTTGTTCCTTCAGCAAAGATCTGCTGTTTAAGACGCAGAAGTTGGGGACAAGGGTCAGTCTTTCTAATGCCACTGGAGACACCGCTTACATAGTGGTGTTTGATCTAAGGCACTAGTGGAATTTGCAAATTTGAGGGTTTGTTACTGTTCTCCAACACATCTCAGCCGCTTGTTATGGTAGATCAACAGTATTTTCTTTTTGATAATTTGTAAAGTAAACTGTACTTAATTTCTCTGGGGGACTTGGCTTTGTAGGTCTTCCGCCACACCGAGAATTGGCAAGAGAATTCATAAAAGCATACTTAAAATTGATGTACAGTCACGTAGGAAGGAAATAGAGCTCGAGCAGGAATTTATACAAACTCATAAAGGACAAGCAGACTCCACAGCATTATAGATTTCTTGAATATTTATTATTCCTAGAAAGGTATAATTTACCGTGTTAAAATGACTGGCCTAATCAGGAACTCTGCTGACTGCCAATTGCCAATTGTTGTGAATGTTGGGGGATTTCTATTGTCTCTTATTTTCTAGATTTCCACGCCCTTTAAGTGGAACAATTGTGGAAGTAAATACAATTATTTCCTCCTTTTTGTGCCCTGTTGAAGTGGTCCAGCAAATAAACAGTGTTAAACTTTAGTATATTTATGGAGTGTCAAAAGCAGCACAATGGAGCAAACATTTGTGGAAGCCATAGAGTCTATGGCGCATTATCACACTCAAACAATGTAATGTGATAACATAATGAAATTCAACTGCAGCAATCAGAAATAATACAGTAGGAGTAAAAAGTGAGAGAAATACTTATAAAACACTTGATATTCTGCCCAGCTGGCAAACATCTAAATCTACTTTGGCTTGGCTCAGTATTGCAGGTTCTGTACAAGTGGATGTATGACGGATGGGCTCCTTTAAGGTTGCAGAGCACAATGACAGTCAGTCAATAAAAGACCAGCAGGGAAATTACAGTGGGGAACTGCTCAGGGCACAGAGGTCCATTAGCATTACCTTAACAAATGTCCACCACAAGCTCATCATTCTCCCTAGCCCACTGAAAGCCCTTTTTCTGCTCTGTATACCTGTTCTACACACATGTGTACACCGATGCACCCAGATGCGCACATTCATACTCGACCCTCTCGAAGATGCAGGCCTTCATGGCAACATAGAGAGCGCAAAGGTTCTCCCTGTGTTCTAATAAAGCCCCGCATCCCCAGGATGGATTGAGCCCACGTGGCGATAAGGGGTGTGATTATTCATTTGTGCCAGAGATCTAGTGCCTGGAGATAAGATGGGCCCTTTGCAACAATGGAGGGGCTCAGAGAGGATAGATAATCGAGCCAGTGACCCTTGTAGTATGCTAGACTCAACCACTCGCTTGCTTTCTTTCAGTGGGCTTATCTGCTGGGAATAGCGCTGCATTTCGTGCCTATCTTACTGTACCAGCTTGGCAGCGTTCCTACATGCTGCTGTCAGTCCCCAAGGTACAAAAGCTCAGTACGGCTTATGTTTGTGTGGTGAAACCGTGGGGGAGTGGAAAGCACCAAGGGAGGATGGAGAGATAATCTGGCACATGGCTCTGGTTTTAGGCCTGTGAATATGGAAGTGAGAAGGAACAAGCAGCTATTCAGATGTGTTTAAAATATAAAATCTGTTTTTACTGTACTTTTCTAACATTTATTTATAGTAAAAAAAAACAGTTTGGAAACTTTATTTCCAAAGAGTAAGTATCTGTGCAGTATTTTGTATTTTGTAAGTGTTTCGATAAGCGATGCAAGGTGCAATAATTTGATTAATGAAGTGTTATGATGCTTGGTTTATTCCAGGGATTTAATCTCAGTTAACAGGTTTTTGTGGGCGCTTTGTTTTTTGTTTTTGTTTTTTGCTTAGTTATTATTAAGGTTGGATTTTCATTTATTTACCAGTTTTCATGGTTTCTGGGTTCTAGGTGTTGTCTGTCATTTAGGTTTAGTGCACTTTTATATTCTGTTCTTTCAGTTCCTGTTATGTTTTAGTGCTACAGTCTGTATCCACTGAATGTGAATCCATTGAATTTTTGTGTTCATGTCAATGTTTCAGTTATTCTTTCCTGTTTTATTCTGGTAGTCTTTTGTCCCTTTATTTTTTACTTCCTGGTTTTCTAGATTTTGTTCAGCTGCCATCATCCTCCTGTTTTCCATCCCCCTGATTTCCTCCATGTGGATAAATAGTCCTTTCTTGGTTTAGTTAGTCTCTTATGGGCGCTCTTATGGGCACAGGTTTAGCTCAGTTGGATGAGCACGTAGTTATATGTCAAACGACTGAGAGCGGCCCTACATACTGCTCCCCGGGCGCCCAATGGCTGGCCACTGCTTCACTGAATGAATGGGTTAAATACAAAGAGGAATTTCCCCACGGGGACCAATAAAGTATTCATTGTTATTATTATGGTCCTGCTATATGTTAATCCAGACAAAGATATCTTAACATGTCCAAACTACTATTACTTGCTATTACCAGAAAAACAGTTTCAAGTGTCAATCCTCACAATGATGCACAGTGATCATCCATCCATAAATCAATCTTCTTTCACTTACCAAAACGTAGTTAGTCTGTTAGTTAATCATTGCCATCTTTGTATTTCAGAAGCCAGAGG
The DNA here is from genome assembly GCF_018398535.1 of Haplochromis burtoni. NCBI lineage: Eukaryota > Metazoa > Chordata > Actinopteri > Cichliformes > Cichlidae > Haplochromis > Haplochromis burtoni. The sequence continues at coordinate 1,114,337 of NW_024582545.1, forward strand.
CATTTGAATGTGATATCAAAACAAATATTAAGCAATTTGTTTACTAAGCAATTAACTTCTTTTGGTGACCTGTTGGAAATGCAAACAGTGTGAACTCAGCACTGAAATTTCATCACTCTTTAGTTTATATGGTAACCATGTGAGGTAAAAGCTGCTTGTTTCATGAGCCTGAACTCAATAATGGGATGTTTTTGTGTTTCTGGTCCAAGTTCAGTAAGAGAACCTGCCAAATAAAAAAGAAGAAAAAAAGCAGAGAGACCTTTACTTTATCTTACTGAGATTTAAAATCCTTACATAACCAACTTTAGCAAGTGTCATTTTCATCTGTTCCTTGGACTGCCTCAGCTGCACCTGCTGAAGGCTGATTTTAGAAACATTAATATAAATCTAATCCACCTGGAGGCTGCAAGTCAGACAGTGAAGCTTCGAAAAGAGCCCGGCTGATTGATCTAATTACATGCTTGAGTGGGGGGAAAAATACAGCCTTATCAATGACCTTTAACATGCTTGTTTGGTCTGTTAACTGTTGCATGCTCTGTTTGCTACAGTGTCAGTGCTCGTTGTGGTAAATCTCACAGATGACACGTGCAGCATACAGATAGCCTCATTAGGTTTTGATTTATGTCAGTGCGATGAAACGTTAGCGACAGCTAAAGCTAATGGCTTTGTGTGGCGACAGGAGAGGGGAAAGTAAAATCTTAAAGTTAACATTTTCTGGTTTAAAAAGAGAACAAAGAGTAAATTAGCATTTCACACATGCGCATCATACCACACTTGCGCAATTCCCTGACTGGGTTTATCTCATGTACAATAGAGGGTAGACACAGCTGGAAGCGGCCATTTCTGCATGCAGCATACAAAATACCATCGGTACCACCTGAGGTGCTTTTATGGCCATCCTGTGCTAGAGCTGCATGCCCTGCTTAGGTGAGGTGCTGCATGAATGACACCACAGTGCATATTTATTATCATTACCATTATTTTTATTATTCATTTTATTATTATCCATCCGCTTCTGCTTATCAGGGTCACGGGGGTGCTGGAGCCTATCCCAGCTGTCATAGGGCGAGAGGCGGGGTACACCCTTGACAGGTCGCCAGTCTGTCGCAGGGCCAACACACAGAGACAGACAACCATTCGCGCTCACATTCACTCATGCATTCACACCTATGGGCAATTTGGATTAATCAATTAACCTATCCCCACAAGCTGCATGTCTCTGGATGGTGGGAGGAAGCCGGAGTACCCGGAGGGAATCCACGCAAACACGGGGAGAACATGCAAACTCAGAAGGAGTTTTTAAAAGCCGAGAGGCTTTATAAACTCAGAAAGGTCACACAGAAAGACTCCGGCCTGATGGTGGAATTGTATTCAGGACCTTCTTGCTGTTAGGCAACAGTGCTAACCACCATGCCACCGTGCTGCCTTAATTTTTTTTTTTTTTATAATAGGTATTAGGTATTTTTATAATTTATAAATTTTTAAAATAATTTTATTATTATTAATTCACATATTGGTCATGCATTCTGTGTAGCTCATCATCTATTTGTCTTCTCAATGCGTGATGATTTCCATTTGTTTTCTACAAGCCAGAACAAGAATGGAAATGATCCTACCCGGATAAATATGTATTATTCCACAAGCACTTGGTGATTGTGTTTAACAAACGCAAATGTCAAGATCAGCTCTCGGTGACCCAGCTGAAGGCCACGCTTGCCGTTCACAGTGAAGATCATATGCATGGTTAATCAGGTGTGAGTATCACTGAAAACACAGGCAACATCATCTCAAGAGCTGGCCCTGGGGCCCGTGTTCTGGTCAATTAGAGAATTAGAGGTGTCAGGCAGGGTCATTTTGTTATACTGATTTATTCACAAGCCCTTGTGGAGCCACGAGAGCTGGACAATAGGGCCAGTGGCGGTGGCTTTGTTGAATTTTCTATCTCCTTGCACATTTGTCCTGCAGGAAGGAAGTCGTGTCAGCTTAACTCTTGGTCTGGAAGGCTATTCTCTGAGGCGCAGCTGACTGCGGCGCTCTTCAGTGAGAGCCTCTCGGCTTTTAGAATAACCTTGCTGCTCTCGCCACTTTCACTAAATCATTTGGTGTAGAAGCTTAAACAAACAATTTAATGTCAAAGTATCAAGACATGACATGCATGCAGGGGTATTTTTAGGTGCCACCAGCTGGAAGTCTTTCACACTGACCTGCACACATTACATTTATACATGAGCCAACTGACTGAATATGCTCACGCATTTGGAAATGCTGCCAACATGCACACTGCTGTTTAAAATATTAAATCTGAATGTACCAAACTGTATGAAGAATTATGTTTTCCTGTACTTCAAATATTGCAGTTTGCTCTTTTTCATCTTTTTTTATTGACATCCTTAAATTTGTATAATTCCCTCAACATAGTCTTGATACGGTTCAAAATATATAGGTTTTTTTTTTTTTTAAACAATCCATGCAGGGCTCTGCGACCAAATTTTTCAGTGGTGCGACTAAAAAAAATATTTGGTCGCACAACTGTTCGGGTAACAAAAAAAAA
>NW_024582545.1:1118460-1127209 GCF_018398535.1 Haplochromis burtoni
GCCCGGTACCAAACGACTCACGGACCGGTACCGGTCCGAGGCCCGGGGGTTGGGGACCGCTGATTTAGAGCCTGTGTCACATAGTTTGTCCAGCAAGTCAGCGCCATCTCTAGTGTTTACAATACTCTGAGCCCTGTTTGCAGCACATGTAACCAAGTAGCAGGAGATCAACCATTTACCTGGGTCTGGGTCATGGGAAAAGAATCGCTACAGAACCCCAGACCTCCTTCCCTCCTGGGCACCTCCTCCAGCTCATCCATGAGGACTCTTAGGTTTTCCCAAGCCAGCCAAAAGTTGTGATCTTGTCGGCATGTCTTGGGCCTGCCCTGGGATCTCCCCACAGTTGTGAATGCTTAAAACACCTCAGCTAGATGGTGTCCAGGAGGCCAATTGCACTTTCTGTAACCCAGACACCCTTTGGAAACTTTTACGTGCATATATCTACAATTTCTTGGTCACTACTCACCGATCGTGGCCACAGATGAGGATGGGAACATAAGCTGATTGTAGGCACAGACACTGCACAAATATGTCTCAGTCTCCAGTGCATTGCTAAAAGATCTTTCCTTAATCTACACATCTCTATGGCATTAACCCAAAATTATTCAGTCCACACAATCTCCACTGATGGGAATACTGGTGTCCATGTAAACATACGAACTGGCAGACAAGCAAATATTGTAAAAAGCTGAAGAAAGTTGAAGAAACTTAAATATACTACCCCAAAAACATCAAAATTCTTCACTGGACTGGAGCACCTCAGTGGCCAGAAACAGACTTGACTACAGTCTTTGAACTTCTTTCAAAAGTTCTTACTTTTAACTTTAAAAAGATAAGGTGCGCAGGAGTTTTAGCATCTCCACAGACTATTTCTGATGCATTCCCTGAAGGAAGGCAGCCTTGTCTCTCTATAATTCATGGACCCAACTTAAAAAGTGACACACAGGAATGCACAAACACTGTGCAGATGTGTTGATGGCGGAACTCTTGCAGACTTGCATTCATACACTTTATGTAGCTGAACATGCATAAATTATCTCGAACACTGAGCTGGATAAACTGACCTCTATGCTTCCTTATGCATCTTGAATTTAAGCACTACAATACATATATAATGCTCATGTAATTTGTCATTTTTTGATCTGTAAAGTTGTGCAGATTCTTTGTGCATTATTACAGAGTAATTTCTATGTCCCCAATATGAATGAGCTTTTTTCAGCAATTCGAAATGAGACTACATTGTGGTAGAAAGACACAAAGATGACATTTAGATCCTGAAAACTATTGAAATGAGTACTTCAAGACATTATCTACTTCAAAATAAAGCTGTTCGGGTTCAATAACAGACAAAGCCGTTTTGACAAGGTGGAGACTTTTTACTGAATTAATAATTAAAGCTATCCATCAGTGTCAGTAACAATAAAATAACCCAGAGAATCCTATTTTATCCAGAGACAGAGATTCACAACGTTGTCAGTCTGCCCAGAGACAAAGCGTCACATTGAATTTTCTATTGTCACAAACTGTTCTCTTCATGAGATATATGACACCAGCTAATGGGGCTCCCCCTATCAGCCTGCTCCGGCTCAAACTTTTGATGACTATATTCATCAGCACATATTATCGGCTGAATTTAAATTGGACACTGATATGCTCTTCAGTCACTTTTCATCAGCCCTGACATGCTGTCTTTGACATCGCCAAGCAGTGCCTGTCGATGCGCGTCCGCCGGTGAGGTGCAGCTCTGTAGCGCCGAGCCACCGACTTCACAGTGACGCGCCGTTCTCTGCAAATCTGGATTGCACTCTTTAATGAGTTAACACACTTTGCACGCAGTGTGAGCTGCATTTAATGTCACAGGCCTCCTACGCACACACTGAACTAAACACATGTTCAGCTGCTTGATTTCTACTGTGTTTAGAGCACGGACAAAAGCAGATTTCACACTGACAGGCCTGCATGTAGTGGCATATTTAAGATTTTTACTCTTGGGCTTTACGAGAGTAGCTTTGCCTGATTCTCTTTCCTCTTGAGCCAAAACTGGCTGAAGTTGGATGTTTAAAGCTTTACTTGTACATATACTGACTTCATTATTTAAAACTTTGGCTCTTTTTTAAATATATGCGTTCACTATTGTGTTTATATAAGACAGAAAACTAAAAGACTAAGGTATAAACTATGAGCTTTTTAGAAAGTATTTTTTAGCAATTTATGCAAATATTTTTCCACAGAGTAACCACTCTGCAGCTTCTGGCGCTCAAATTTTAATTTCTAAACTTGGCAGTTGATCAGGTTTACGCTCAGTCAGATCTCAGTGAAGCGTGAGTTTGGTTCAAAAGAGGATTGTTTGGACACAGACTCCTCTGTCCATGATGCCACAGCCGGCCTCATGCTGAGGCAGCGGTCTTTCATCTCTAGAGAACTTCACCTAAAAAGCTCATTTACAATGTTCTTCTCACTAGTTAGTTTTGGGGGGACTAGTTTTAACAGCTAAGCAGTTCATGTGTGTATTCATGGTGCAGATGTAAGTCCAGTTTCAGTCACATTACCTCGATTAGCTAGATTATTAATGGGGGGGTTTTCAATGGCAGATCATTTCAAATGCAACTTTTCAAACACACTAACAAAGTTGATCACACACTACAGTGTAGTAACAGTTGACATTACTATGGTAAAGTTTATAGTAATGGACGTGTGCACAGCAGTTGTGGCATTCATGGCCAACGTTAAGTTGGGTCAAGGGTAGCAAAGATAACCTTAAATACTGATGGCATTGATTAGACTCCACACAGGAGCTCACATGTGACTTTTTTTTTTTTTTTGCATTTTTTCCCCCCCACTGTACTGCGACATCCACCTGCCAAATTCCACTTTAAACGCTGACTATATGCACATTTATTACTGGATCACCTATATGTTACACCTATTAGCTGCTTGGCATGCCACGAAGCTCCCAGTGCAGTTTTAATCTGATGTTAATGTCTATCCGCCTTAGTACTTTGTAACTTTACCACACTATGAAGGGTTAAAATGTTTGCTGTAATGTTTTGCAATTATCGTAATGAAGGCCACAAGCTGAAAGAAGTGCTGTTTCAGCTTGTGACAATGCATCTCATTTGGAAACTTAGCCGTAAGAGCATACAGTAAAACTGTCTGTAGACCTGAGGAGAAATGCACTGCTGGGGGGTAATTGTCTGATGCTTCCAGCAAAAGGATTCGCCACTTTCACACCAGACTTCCTCATCTGACTTGCCATTTATATAAAAATATTCATTATAGCAGCTTTAAGTGCCCAGGGAGATATCGTATTAATTCTAATTTTGCACTGAAACTAGTCTAAAACACCAAAACATTTCACTGTAAATAATGCAAAACAGCATGTCATCCTATTTCAGAAATCTGAACCGACTAATGTTTTGCTTCTCCTGCTTGAAGCTTAATATTTAATAAATAATGAAAAGTTCTGGCTGGCCCTCTTCTGTTTAGTGAATATTTCCCTGTTTTCTCTGCAACTACCAGAACTTTCTTCAGAAAAAAACACAAACCCCAATTATAACAATTAGGCTCAATATGTTGGTGCATTGCCACATAAAAACCTTTCTTTTTGCCACAAGAATGACATTTATATAATCCTAAACACCCACATCTGTCACCCTTCTCCTTAAACTCTCAAGAGAGCTGGTTGGTGTGATTTTTGAGAGGAGGCTGACATGTTTTGATTGGACGAACCTCTCGTGGAGAGTGAAAAATAAGCTCTCCCTTGCGGCCACCCCTCTGGCAGTCAGTGTTTACTGCCTTGTTTATTTCTCTTGGCTGCTGATCTCCCATCAGTGAGCCCACAAGGTGCACAAGGCTGGGACCAAATCCATCCAATGGGAAGCTCAGGCTCCGACTGCCTGATATGGTGTACTCTTCTTCTCTTATATCATGTTTCGCCAAGTGTGACCCACAGGTGCTATATAGGCACACGTGTAAGTGTGAATAAAACATGAAAGTACAGTGTCTGTTTACCATTTTCAATAAACTGTTGCTTTAAGTAAGAACAGGAGGAAACAAAGATTTTTCATGTTATACATTTTCCAGTTCTTTCAGAGTAGGTGGGTCAGTCTTCATTTAGTTGGAGACATACATGACCGCCTTGGGGCGATAAGCCATGGCAAATTTCCTGTTCAGGAGGGATATAAAATCATGGCAGATTAAAAATTTAAAGCAAGGGAAAAACTTTAAACCTAAAGCCTACTTTAAATGTCACTCTTGTGCTTTTGGTCCACTATCCTTTGAGGCACAATGTTATTCCTCAGATGCCAATAGAGTAGAGCTCTACTAATTCATATTCACAACTCTGTGGATAGTTAAGACTTCCTTCACTGCTGCACACTACAAACTCTTCCACTGAAGACTGCTATTTGAAAAACCAAACATACCCTAACTGCTTCCATATAAATTCAGAGAATAAATAGCAGGTGATGCTAATCAAAAGTCCTTACTGTAATTGTAATTTTTTGTTAGTTTGCTGTTCTAGGGCATACAAAGCTTATATAAATTTTAATAAAGAGCTACATCTCAGACTCAACAGGCTTCAGTTAGCATGTTAAATGTTAAAGTTGACAATGAAATTAGAAAGCAATTGGCTTGCTGGAAAGCGTTGCCAGGAAAGGGCCTCTTCTCTCTAAAAAAGCTCGGTTTGGGTTTCCAAGGTTGCATTTGAATCAACTACATGACGTGCATTCAACAGCAAAAGCTTGGCCCAAACTTTGTCATGTAATGGGATCAAGAATCAAGGTGTAGCATTGGTCCAGCCAAAGTTCAGACCCACGTGAAACACAGTGGCAGAATCTTAAGAGAGCTGTGGATAAATGGATGCTTGCAAACTTAAATTAGCTGAAGCAATGCTGTAACAAATTCCTCCATAATGATGAGACACTATTACTGTTGCTGAAGGTGGTTTCACAATAACCTGGAAGTGGTCTAGACATGCACAAGAAGTCAGTGCTGAAGAAGACAGTCGTCAAATTTTGCTGTCGAAGGTGTGAATTGCAGAACTTTTTACCCATCCTCTCCCTTACATCGTTAGAGAATTACTGCTGTAGAATGGGAAAAACGTGTCAATGGACTCCAACTTCCACAGCCACAAATTTTTGTATATTTAATGTAAACATTCCCCATATGCTCCTATTTGTAAGAGCCTTTTACGTAACTATACTACATATTTAAAATGTAACATGCTTATATGTGACTTCCTTTGTATATATTTCAAAAGTTTTTGTGAAAACATATTCAGGTCACAAAGAAATATCAGCATAGCTTAAATATTTCATCTTGGTAGGTATTAAAAACCCGTGTTTTCTTGGTGTAGCTCATCTTTCACACTGATTCCTGTGTATCTTCTGGTTTCTGACTACCTCGCTGACCACCTGCAGCTCCCTGTCTTCTCTCTTCGGTCCTCCCCTTGTCTCCGTTCTCTTCCTTCCCTCCCATAGGAGTGTGCTCACTGTGCACTGCCATCCATCAGGCTTGTCATCGGTCGCTCCGGGGCGGTTGGCGAAGACTGCGTGGGACTTGGCTCATTTCCCTCCTCTGATTATCCCGGGCTGCTCGAGCCTTCACCACCCCTTTTTCCACCTACTCCTATTCTCACTTCTGTTTTCCCAGATTCATCCCCCCACTCAGTCAGTGCAATTATTGCACTCCCCTCTTTCTCCCTGATCTTGTCACCTCTCCATTTCCCTTTCTGCAGCCCAGTATAGACCAGCACGTGTGCTGTATGTGTGAAAAAATCGATGCTCTGAGAATTTCTGTGCAGCCCCCAACCAGGCTGCGAGAATGCTGCAGTTTTACTAGTGACAGGATGTTCATTAAATGAGCTTTGTCTGGTAGTGAGGGATTCCCTGACTGTTTAGCAGCTATTTCATCATAGAAACTGTTAAAGTCTCTCCTGGTGGATTCTGACAGTGAAATAAGTGTGGAGGCAAGGTCCTGCTGTGAGTGCCAGTGAAAAATGCACACCCTTGCTTTACTGGTGAGAAGGTGGCAATGTCTTTAACGGAGCGTGCATCTGACAGAGCTCCTGCACTGAAGAAGAGAAATTTTATATTAAAGAGAAAGTAAATAAAATTTTGAAACTCAAAAAGTGTTAAGGTTTAAAGCAGATTAGAGGAATGAAATTTCCAAAATTCACATGTAGAAAATTAATGTATACTTAATATTTAACAATTTTAAGAAAATTTAAATTTAATCCCAAAAAATAATTTAAATAATTACCTGAAGAAAAATTGTGACATCTAGTACTAGCTTATTTTTATTGTTTGCCCATAAATACCAAAGACGGTATAGAGAAGAGGAGTGCAACCACTGTACAGTAACTCTCTTATTTGGGCGTTCTCATATTTAAGTTTTAAGTATTATGACTGCATTCATGTTTGCTTGTGGAGATAGAAGCTAGTAGTTTCAGTGTAACACACAAACATACCTGCTAATTAGTGGAAAGTATCCTGAAGCGCAAACCTGCAGGTTTGGTCTGTGCAACATAGAAAACTTTGTTTATGAGATAATTTAATTAAAAATAAAAATACAAAAGTAAGGGCATGGTGGAAAATTTCAGTCCAGTGATTCAAATTAAATAAGCATTCTTTAATTGTCAGCGCACCTGTCAATCAAAGCAGCCACTCTCTTAACTTTAAGACTTAAACATAATTCAAACAGGTGAATTATAACAACAAAAATTAACACTAACACAGAAAGTACTGGGAGGGTTTACGTTTTTTCCTGGCTGTAAACATGCAGAATTCACTGCTTAGTTTAGCCTATTTTATATAGGAGTTCATGAGGATTGATTCAGATACAGCCTCAAGTGGCCATTAGAGGAACTGCAGCTTTTGATAGTTTTGCATTATTTTTTCAGCTTGGTGAATACTAGTTTCCCAAAGACACAAACACTGTGCAGATGTGTTGATTGTTGCTTTATTTAATCTTATTGTCAAATTATTTGAAAGTTAATGTAAATAAAATTTCAGTGGCTCTCATGGCTTGCCTCTCAGAGAAACAAGCTACTTAGAAGCCTTACATGGCTTATATATTTAGTCAGACCTGCTTAATAAAACCATACTTAAAAAAATTTAATTTATTGGTGGGGTTATCTTCATAGGAAGAGATTTACATTTATATTCTGAAAAGTATGAAAACTTATCTATTGATCCAAAATTTCAGAAAACATGTACGAGAAGAAATAACTATCTTAATACAAGCTACTGCTACTTAAAATATTAACCTATCCACCCGTCTCCCCTAAAATGGAAGTATTGCTTTTTCTCATTAGTTCACAGGAGTACATTATAATATTCTTTAAAGCAACCAATAACTGCAGAGAGCAGATAAATGTAACGGCTTATTAGTCTGATCCCCAAAGGAGGACTGCTCAAATAAAATGATTCTGAATGCTTAATATGCAGCTAAATGCATTTAATTTCTTACTATTCCCAGCAGACAACATGCACAACCTATGAAATAATGAATCCTATTATTGTTTATGTGCAAAGCCCAAAGTGGTGAATCTGCAGACTCATAGCACTGTATGGTATTTGATCAATTTAATTTCTTCCTCTTTCATAATTAACCCTTCATTTATACTTCTGATGTCACCATAACACAGGATGGCTAATGCTATTCATTGCAGCTCTGCCGTCCTCTTTTCAGACCCACCCTAGCTCGTCCCACAGCTTCTCCGTCAGAGCCACGTTTGGGGAGATTTAGTTTAGAGTTTCCATCAGCCACATGCTAGTTCTGCTCTACCACCAGACAGCAGGAGTTTCTGTCCTATTTCCGTCTTCATATCAGCCGCACATGATGAAAATGTTTCATGTTGCTGAAGGTAAAGACTTCAGTAAGTATTGCTATGGACATGCAGCTGATCTACTATTTCTGCACTGTTTATAGTTTTTAAATTTTTTAAATTTTTAAATGAAACATGTTTCAGCGCTCTGCACCGCAAAGAGGGATTGTAAGAGAGAACCAAACCAAGTGAGTTTCTTTCTTTTTTTTCTTTTTTTTTGCCTGCATTGCAAGTGCTTCATATTGCCTTGACAGCCCCACCTCCCTGGAGGCTCCTCCAAAACACCGCCGAACACAACAGCTAAGGAAGTTCATTTGGCACGGCTGCTTCCAGGCATGAGCTGGCCTACTTTAAAGCCCAGGCTGCATAACCAAAAGGCTGAACTAGCCTGGTCTTCCTTCACGTTTCATCCCAGTAGCCGCCATATCTTGAGCCCGCAGACAAGGATGGGAGGATCCACGGGGGGCGGGGGGACCGCCTCATTTAAAGAATGTCCTTGCCATCCATTTACAGTCAGCTGAAGTCACAGTCCCATCTGTGGCTGAATCACAAGCCCTCAAAACGCACACGGGCACAGCAGGCCACAGTGGTCATTTGGGGGCACTTGGCTGTAACTCGTCTATGGCCCAAATAAGCACTGAGGAGAAACGCGCATCAGTGCATTAAATTCCCGTCTGCAAGCACATTTTCACTTGTGAAGCAGACATAAAGTTAACCTCATAATGATGCAGCAATAATGACAGGAAAGGGCAAACGCCTCGAGCTGTATTTGTAGTTCAACTAATTTCACTAATGATATCTCAGACGCAAAAACACAAGTTAACCACATCTAGCCACTAAACCGATGATGAAAATATAGAGAAACACACACATAAACACACAGTTGTGCATGGTTTCTATATTTTCTTCAGCGAGAATGTT
>NW_024582545.1:1128389-1155889 GCF_018398535.1 Haplochromis burtoni
GGCATAAACCTGTCCGTGGCGCAAAAAAGGTTGGAGACCGCTGCTGTAGAGCTAAGCCTGCACTACTAAAGGAAAAAAAGAAGAATTACCCACAGAAGAAAACAAAACGATACCAACCAAGAAGGAAGGAAAAGCACATATTTCCAAAAGTGTTTCCAGTGGAGTGATGTTTTTCCCCTTTCCCTGACATGCCAGTTGTAGATCAACTAAAAAAAGAGAAGTTTTGACTTCAAAGCTAAGACCAAAGGAAAAAGAAGCAAGTAGAGGACATGGAGAAGCCCAGGATGAAAAACTTACTGATTACTTAAAAGCATCCAGCATCAGTATTTGGGCTACTGTTGCAATTTGCAATTTTGCCTGTTATTAGTTTTAGGGTTGTGGCCGATTGGTGTAAATCCCCTCAGGAAGGTGTAAGTCTGAGATAGTCTACTCTGTTTTGGCGACATAATGTCTAGGAATGGATAAACGACAACTCCTATGTGCACACAGACAAATATGAGGTGTATGAAAGAATCACCGCACAAAGCCGAGGTGTCTTTTATGAACATCTGTCAAGCGTTGTCTCACCCAAGACACGGCACGACGTTGGAAATGCAGAGAAATAAATAAATAAAAGCAGGAGCATAGCAACTGCACCAAGCTTGTTCATCTGCAGCTACAACATGTGGGTTTGATGAGGGTGACTGAGTGGGCGTATGACAAGCAAAGTCAGAGCTACTCACTCAGCACTGTTATTGTTTCCAAAACCTCCTATGTAAACCATGGCACACTCAGAAAACGCTTTTATTTATTTATTGTTAAGGGTACAGTTGGCATGTGGAGAAAATGATTTGCTTCATGAAATTCTATCTCTGCAGCGTCGTTGTTAAAGTAAACTGTCTGTGAAACAGGTTTGCTCGGTGCGTGAAAAAAGGCACGAGTGATGAAGAAAACAAATACGGTGGAAGTGGTTTTGTATTTGGTAGAACACGAACAAGAGGGGATGACTGCAGTCTCACTGGACGGTGTTACATGTTTCTTCATTATTACAAACACACAGTGTAGATTAGGCTGTGTCAGTCACACACAGTAGCACTGTTTGTGGTTCCCAAACTTTTTCATTTGACGTGTCCCCACAGCCCTGTCAGATGGACTTGTGAGTTATTAATGACTGGATTCTCATCTTTAAATATCAATCTTAACTAAATCTAAAATTTTAAATGGTTATTCCACATATAAATGATTCAACATAAGGCCTGGGGACCAGAAGCGGCCCGGCAAAGACTCCTATCTGGCCCACTGGTCAACTTTGGAAAAGAGGGCATCAATTTTGGACCATTAACTGTATTTTCGTATTGATGAAATTACACCTTTTTTTTCATATATTTACTGGGATTTAATGTGTAGTTCATTTTAAACTCACCACTGACAGAAAAGAACTGTTTCACTGATTTAAAATGAGATCCCTGCCATATATGCCATCTTTTTGGGTATAAAAAGATGGTCGTAACCACTATAACATCACCCACTAGTTCAAGTGTTGCATTGAGTGTTCACACTGTATACAGTGAGGAGTGAATATGAGAACCCATGGTCCCTGGGTCTTGTAGTTTTTGTAGTATATATATATTTTTTGTAGTATAGCTGTCTGTGACCATGTTTGTCTGATTACCCCATTTAGTTGTTTGAAGTTCATGTGTTTTAGTCTTGGTCTCAGTATTAATTACTTCCCGTCTTATTTTGATAGTCACTTGTCTCTTGTGCTCTGTGTTTAGTTTTGCTTCCTTTGTCTTGGATTGGTGAATTTCTAGTGTCCTATCTCCCTAATTATCTGGTGTGTGTCTTCTCCTTTGTTGTGACCTCCCTCCGAGCTGTGAGCCCTGTGTGGTCTGTATTTCATCCCTGAGTCCTAGGTTCCAAGCTCCAGCCTTGCCTTATTTTTGTTTTATGTTTTCAGGAAGTCTTCGGCATTAAAGCTGCCATTTTTAGTTCAATTCCCGCCTTTCAACTTCTGCATTTGGGTCCAACTCTGCCTGCCATACAGCTGTTTACCGACAATTAGCCAAAGAGCATTTCCTGTATAATCCTGCTTTTGGACTTTTAGAAAGGTCATAATTTACAAATTAGGCTTAATGTTCTAGTCAGTATGACCTGAAACCAGAGGCTGAGCCTATAAAATCAAAGTATTTATGCCACCATGCCTTGTTTCTGGTCACTGCTCTGGTTGTGTCACCACAGCCCTGTCACAGTTTACACTGCCGCTGACGGTGCACCTGACTGGCTGCAATCTCCTCCTCGCCGATCAGTGTCTCCACTCAGGAAAAACCTCAGCATTGTTGCTACAAAGAGTAGAAGATGTTCCAGCATCGCCCTCTTGTATAATCTGGGAATCTCTGAGTTCCTGTACCAGTAAAACGGTATTAAAGATCAATACAGTCATAAACAGTTTTTTTCAGTACAACAAGCTGAAGTCTTCTTTTCAACCATGGGGTGTTTTTTTAATTTCTCTTTATCATCATCATCATCATCATCATCATCATCATCATTATTATTATTATTAGTAGTAGTAGTAGTAGTTAGTAGTAGTAGTATTTGAAGGTTTAAGGCACTTCAGCATGAACTTTATATGTCTGTGGCTTACCAGTAATGCTAATTCTTTTAACTGCCAGACATTCAGAATTTTAGTTATTTAAACTGTTTATGCATCCTGCTAACAAACAGTCAACTTCCTTTTAATTCATCAATATTGTTAACAATTTCCACCGATTTTGCTATTTACATTTTCAATTAGATAGTAGCAATGACTTTAGCTAGCTAATTAAATCGTTCTTTTTTCATTTTTTTGACCAATATTTATCTCACTTATAATTTGTAATTTGAATTACTGTGAGAAAAGATGCAAATAGATACTCGCTTGTGGCATTTTCATTAAACATCTAATAAAAACTCCACTCAATCAGTCACAAATCAGTTATTGTGAGTTAGAGAAAAAAACAGTCACCAAAGGGGTAAATGTCATCGGCTGACTGGCCAGTTCGCACCACTAGGCTGCACTGAGCGGGGATCCAGAGGTTTGCTAGAGGCTAAGAATCAGGAAACCCCTTTTTTTGGACCGTTTTGAGACATATTTGCAGAGATTAACATTAAGATAACAACCATCTAAAATATTGGAAAGTCCGGTTAACCTTGATCGCATCATTGCCCCTTCACATTTATGTCTATATTCATAATCCATTATTTTTTAGCAAAATTGTAATTTTTCTGCTCAAACCTGTTCAGGTTTACTCAGTTCTGTTCTCTCTGCATATTTCCTGACTACTGAAGAAGGCCCTCTTGTACCTCCTATTCGTGAAAATAACGTATCCACACCACATTTATCATCTTGTAAAAAGAACCCCAAAACAAACGTACCAATTTACTTCTTCTTAGTAGTTTCAAAAACCTAGAAAACTACTTACTAGATGTTTTTAGGTATTTATAAAGTTAATCTATATATGCCTGTAAAAACTTGTAGTACAGAAGTTTATTGAATTGTTTTTGATGCTCACTGGTATTGGCCATGAGTTGTCCATTGGATTCACTCATACTTTGTAAACTTGTGAACAAATCCACAGAATTGTCACAGGACTCATAATAAGTTCCTCTCTTTAATTCCTGCACGAAGCTGCACTGTTTTTACTGTTTCCTTACTGAGAGTGTTTTCAGCAACAGCTGCTCAGCCGAAACTTAAATCCTAATCTGTATCTTAGCTTTCCAGCACCAAACAGCAAAGTCAGTGACCAGCTGGTGAACATGGTGAAGCGTTCAGTTTCTAAAGAGCCACATGCTTCCCGCAGTCCGTGGAAACCAAAACAAAAGATTAAAGGAGCACGTAGACTTACATCAGGCAACTGTTTGCTCACCTCTTCCCCATCTCAACTTTACAAGGTGCAAATTTGTCATGTGCACGTTTCCGGAAATACTAAATAATGTGGAATGAGACTAATGTTGTCTTTAAGTGTGGAGACTGCTGGTTATAAAGTCGGTTCAGGCCATAAACACATCGATTTTCCTTTTTGAAGCCTATATGAGCCTATATATCAGCATCAACTACCCTGAAAACTCTTAACTTGCCTCCAATGTGTCTCGAACGACTTTAGATTCTTACAGTTTGGCTTTGAGATGATGAAAGAGGTATTTCACAGCATCAATGCATTAAATCTTAACATAATGTTCAAAAAGATCACAAAACCAGCTTAGTCAGGGTCAGTACACTGCTGATATGGTGTACATGAATTTTTTTTTTTTTAAATAATTTGTCCGCATGTTCCTCTTTCTGTCTTTTTTTCCAATTATAAGTGGCAGGTTTGCACACTCCCTAAACCGACACTTGGTAACATCTAATGTTCATGCTGTCCCCCATAATGCCTAACTAGACCCCAGAATAGTAATTCCTCATTGCATTAGTCCAGTTCCAATTATTCTTCTCCACAAGCTGACTCATACATGCTGAAGATCTTCACACGCGATAACAAATTAGCTCACTCGACAGAGAGGTTATTACGCTTTTTGAGCCCTGCTGTCAGTCTGTGCATTAGATAGAGGATTTCCACACCGATGGGCCTAATTATATTTGGGGTTGGGAGGGGGGCTGGGGGGGTTCAAAGCAGGGCTCTGAAAATGATCTAAAACACAACTAAGAGAAAAATAAACTTTCCTTCCTCCAGAGAGAGTTTATGTAAGACCAGTCACGAGGGTTATTTGTAAAAAACTGTACTATTCACCCCCAGCAGTCTCATGCATCATCCCCCTCCCCAGTCCCCCAGCCTTGTGCATTGTTTGTGTATAAATACGTTTCCATTGACATGAAGTGTTTTTCTTTTAAGTAAAACGACTTATTGCTCGAAAAGCATCTTAAATAAGTTAAGAAAGTTTCCCCCAGGACTGTAGGAAAAAACCTAGCACCTTATTCGTCAAAACTTGGCATCTAGATTACCCACAATCAAATTCCAGCTCCATCTGAGATGCAGTTACAATACGCTGGCAGCGAGTAATGTTGTCCCTGTATAATTGGTGTTGTTCCCATTTAAAGAAGAGAAGAAAAGTGCCGCTGTTGAATCAGTACACTAATACCAAGAGTTTATGTTTTTAAAATTGATATCGGGAGCAAAGAAAATCAAAGCTGGACTGGTGCTTCCTTACAAATAAAGGCAAACCCTGCATTTAAATCTCATGTATCTGTTACATAACTGAGCTGAACCACGGGGAGAGCATAAATCCAATACACCAAAAAGTTATCTGCATATTAAGTTATACAACTTTCTGCAACTCGCAGATGTGTTCAGTGATATTCAGCAATTCCCTTTGCAGCTATCTGGCTCTTAAGCAGCTCAGTAAACAACTATTTCCCACAGCCACAACACACACAATGATGGACTAACATCTGGTCAAGGGTCACAATGGTTTCAAAGGTCATTCCATCCTCTAATTCAGTGGTTCCCGAACCTTTTTTTGCTCGGTCCCCCTTTGTTTTACAAGAAAATCTTCTCCCCCCCGGCATAAACACATCCTCCAATCACACACACCCATATATTGTTTTCAAACTCCATTGCAATTAATTTCACACCTCAAACCTTTTGTAAAGAATTAAACAGATAAAAGTAAACACAGCTTTTTCTATGCGTTTGGGCCTTTCGTCCACACGTAAACAGCATGTTTAAAAATGAGATTTTGAAAAACTCCTGCCAGGGTGGAGATTTTCAAAATGTCAGTTTTTGCGTTTACGTGTGGATGAGGAATATGGAGATTTACTCACGCAACATCAAAGGGCTGCGCCTTTTTGGAGTCACACTGTGCTCCACGTTATTATTTACATGAGATGAATTTCTACAATGGCGGACAGAGACAAAATACTGTTGCTGTTAATCTTACTATCTGCAGTTATTGCACACTTACATATACACATGCAGTTACTGTCCCTGCATTTAGACAGGCAGACGTGTCAGAGTGAACTTCGGACGTGGCTTCTACATTCAAAACAAATTCTACCTACCTTGGCACCACTGTTGTGCAGGTAAAGCCAAAGGCAAGATATGCTTCATCATATTTTCTAGTCTTTGGTTTGGAAACATATTTACATCTTCATCTTTTTTTAATTCATACCGTGCTGCCCACTTTGGGAACCACTTCTCTAATTTAACTTTTTGTTCAAATCAAAATCAAGTATTTGGCCTTTTTTCTGATAAATTACTTAAATGAATATTTAATTACTTTTCTAATTAACTAATCAGTTGCTTCAGGGCATGCCGTTGGTGTGCAGACATAGTGAAGCTGGGCAAAACACACACACACCTACCTACACAGTTGCAAATAAAAACAAATCTCGCGCATCACTTACGCTTCTCTACCATCTCAAGACTGTCTTGAGCAAAAGTTAAATGCCAAGATTAATCCAACACAACATGTCACACGTTCACACCAGCACAAACGTCTCCTTTCTGTTTTCAAAACAAGTGTTTATTCAGCTGAATCCTTCCAATGGAAAGCCTCTGATTTATTTATTTACTTATTTTTTTATTTTTCGTCTGTCATCTCGTTTGCAGAGGATGCAAGCGATTGAGTTTGAGTGTGACGGAAGTGCCTTTTCAATTAATCCTGCTCTACAGATGTCTCCACAGACGGGAAGGAAAGAAAAAACACAGCAGAACATTTGCCGCGATGCTCGAATCTTCGCATTTGGGTTTTCATAAGAAAGGTGATCAAAGCTGATTTCCAGAGCAACTGTCTGACAGTCTTTTGTCGTTTTCTCCCTGGAGGAACACTTGTTCATTTCCCCAGATGGACTCATTGAATGCACATCAGTCTGTTTGTGTGTCGGTGTGTACGAGTCAGTTATTAATGGTGTCAGCGCCAAAAAAGTCTGACATAGCAGTATCTGGATGGCATACAGTCTCATGGATAGTTGCACACGCACAATAATGGCAACAAAGAGCAGCCGACACTTGGGGCAGTCTGGCTGCGATGGCAAAATTTGGCCCTCTTGTACCTTTGAGGTCCCTCAGACCTGTTGTCACGATAAAGATCCTTTATGCACAATTAAAACTAGGACAAATATAAAATGTTTTTACATCGATAAGTGATGTGAAAGGGCACGGGGGACACTGGCCATCATTTTCTCGGTCTATCACACAGTAATCTCGCCTCTGTATGTAATTTACTCTGTCAGATCTCATTATCTTTCTCTTGTGTCACCTATCTGACAGCTCGCTTTAAATAAACACGAAAATTATGCAGGACAGGTTTGCTCGCTGTCTCGTTTTAGCTTCTTTTTGTTCTGCAGGAAATGGGAAGAAGGCAAACTCCATTTTATTATATAAATTGTTTATTATTATTTAAAAATCTATTGATTTTTTTTTTGGATTTTAATTCCTTTTTTATTAAATATTTAAAAATTTGTTTTTGTAATGATAAATATTAGTGTATAATTATGACAAAGTTTCTATTTTGTTTTATTTGATTTGTCCATGTATGAGAATACTAATCTTTCCTTTTAACTCCAAATGTTTAAATACTTTGAAAATGTGAAAATATTTGTGATCTGATTGGTTTCAATACTTTTAAAATAATTTATTATGACAAAATCTCAGGTTTTTTATTGATTTTTTGTTCATTTTCTATGTGTTTTATAATTATTTGGTTTTAATTTTTGATGTTTTTAATGTTTTTTGCATAAATATCTATGTTGTTAATATTTATAATGTCATCAATGTATGTGTTATTGTACTATATCAGTATCAGAGTATGTAGTGAAGTGCTGGGTAGTAAATTAAGAAAGACCTCATAATTTTAGAAAATTATGGTTTTAATCTATCAATAAATAACCACATATCTATATAAGAAATTTGTGTAAGCATTTACAATATGTGTAAGCAAATGCTTGCACATGCCCAAGCCTGACATCATTTCCAAGGTGTTCCCTGTGTGGGCTTAAAAAAAACACAGAAATACAATTCAGGTGGCCACCAGGGAAAATTTCTGTCATCTCCTACATAGTATTACTACTCTAACCTCCAGCATGAGGTCCCTAAACTTGCAAAAATACCACCGCAGTGTTGTACTAAAACATGGATGAGCCCAATCCTTCCTGAGGACAGTTTATAACTGGGCACTCTATCAGCTTCACTCTCTTTATCCCCACGAGGACAGAGGGATTTATGCAGTGGAGAGGACACTCGGAATGATAGCAGCATAAGAACAGCCAGGGTGAAAAACCCCTGTAAGCATGCCGACCACGGGCAGCAGCAAGGGTGCGGAGGGAGTCGGTGGGGTGTGGATAGTCTGGGAAATGAAGCCGTGATTGATGTTTCCTGACCAATTTCACAGCCCTCGACTTCCAGCAGAGAGGAGGAGAGAAAAACAGAAAGGAAAAGGACAACTGTCAACAGTAAAAAGAAACTCCAAAAGGAAGCTGAGCTAGAATCACATTAAGGTGTGAAAGCTGCCAATAACTTACTGGAATTTAGCTGGAATTGCTAAAACTGTGGGGGCTAACTACTTCATGAATAATTTAGACTGTCAGCTTGTCCTTAGAGAAATATGTGATCTAAACATTTGGTTAGCCCTTTTTTTTGCTTCATTTTTTTTTCATTATCTATATTTACATGCTTTGTAAATATAGCCCTACTATAAGTTAGACCTCAGTCAGACCCACAGAAGCTGTGAGAACAGTCCTGGCAATCACTGGTGGGCAGGAAATAATGTATACTCCTGACCCGTTGGAGAGTGGTTGCTGGAAGAAGAAGAAGATAGTAGTCTGTGCCTTCCCTACAAACTATGGGTAAAAGAAAAGCAATCACTAGGAGGTAACCTCTTTACAACAAATTTAACCTAGCAACTGCCTCCAACTACTCACCAACTGATTGGAGGGGAATACCTAGTGGTTGCTAGAGGGTTGCTTATTGGTCTCTAGGCCTATATGACTGAGGCTTTAACTCCCCACTGGTCCTAAGAACCATATGTTCCGTTCTCTTGGATACAAGCAACAACCTTCGAGTCAGCCAAAGTATTTTAATAAGCTATCATTTCAGTTTACTGTTTTTAGCCATGGCAACAGCTTTAAAACTTTTAAAATTTAAAGATAAAGAAATAGCCAGATGTTATGACTTAACCCTGCTTTACCCTTTCAGGTATCTATTAAGTTATGTCCACTAATTAAAGTGGGCTATACATACATGCATACGAACGAGGTCAACTGTGAATCAATGCTTCACAGCTGGTGTGCTGTTTTGCCTTTCCTGGATGATAATTAAAGATTAGCCTTATAGAGCATGGATAGTGCTTCATGAATAATCTACAACAACCAACAAACTACCAACTCCAGGACTGCAGCAGACACATGGTTTTATCTAATAATGCATTTTCAAATGCATGAGAGAGGTCACTCATTAAGATGTCTCCAGAGTTCCCTTAATCTTTGCATATTCAAAAGATCATCTTCATTTGTAGCAGCGGGAGCAGCATAAAGTAAAGGAGATGAATAAAAAGCCTAGGTAACCCCACTGCACACTAGCTGCCCAAAAGCAAACAGGGAAATTAATAACTTGCCAGTGAACTAGTGGAGCAAACCAGGCACGTTGTCCTCGGGGACTGATAGACTTAAAAGGATGCAAACAATCACAACGATGGCTCAAAATTAATGAAAATGCATTTCTGTGTCCCCAGAAGTGTAAACAGGCAGCTCTGTGCTAATTCACCACATCAGCTTTATAAGCTGAGTGATGTGCTGCCTCCACCCAAATGATCAATAAAATCAACTTATGTGGCTTTACATCGGCATTTGCTGGAAACAGAGGCACGCAACTAACACTTAATGTGTTGTTAATATGATGTCTGCAGCGGTAGTAGACAACAAAGGCCATCGCATTTCCACAACACTGCTGCATGGTTTGGAAAATGATTAGCTACAACGCCGCAGATATGCGTCAGTGCCCAAAAACAAACACGAAACAGACAAAGCGGGGAACAGAAGAGCTGAGAGAAGCAGATATGAATTAGTGCAAAGGGACTCAACATGCAATTATCAGATTAATCTGCTGGTTGAGTCACTGAAAATGACCTCACAACAGCTTTAACATTTATTAAAGTCCTCTGGTGAGGAAAACAGCAGCTATCTCACAGCAGATATGTCTCAAACTGTGTGTCTCGGTGGTGAAAAGATTATCTTTGGGTTTTAGACTGCTGCCAGTCAGACAATGAAAGCACTATGAATGCCTCAGCTTCGTCCCTAAGACTGAAGAACACTGTCCCTCACATTTTCTAGTGCGTTTTAATGCATACTCACATTGACTCAGCCTGACTCACACATTTAAGCCAATCTTTCACAGAGCCAAATGCAGGTCAGAAAGAGAGACGCTAGCAGCCCCCTGATGATGCATTTATGGGTGAGAACGGGCCAAAAACAAACTGTATTTTGATGACAGTACCAGGCTGCCTCTGGGACATTATGATGGATCATGGGTACTGATGAGATTGAGTATCTGTTTTCAGAGTGTGGGAAAAATCTGCTGCCGTGAAAGCCTGAGGATTATCTGCTCTGAATGTGTGGAAGCAGGAATGGTATCATGCAGCCACCTTGTGTAGGTGTGCATTAGCATAGGTGAATGAGTTCTTGGATGAATAAACTTGGCAGTGCAGGATATGCATGAATACCTATCCATGCACTTAAGGATGGCCGTGCTTGGCGTTTATAGCTGTCTGATGTATTAGGAGAGTTTCTTCCGGGGTGCCATTAACTTTTTATGGATTAACTGTAACATTATGAGAATGCTTTGTGAAAATTTTTGCAGCTCTCAGCAATAGACCACAGACTTAAGTTACGCATCGTTCACTGACACCCATGGAATGCATAATATACTCTTATATTTCCCATCTTTGTAAAGTCCAGTGTTAGCTTTTAAATTAACAATGCAAGTGTAGCACTGTCCATTCAAACAAGTGTTTATGCCTAAGCTCTGTGATTACATCTGTTTTCATCTCTGTGGGAACGTATTTAATGCTCTAAATGAAACTCATTCATTTACCTGGTAAGTTTGCAGCACTTGTTCAGACATGCCAGCTGTCATTCCTATTTTTACACAGTTTGATAACATCGTGCGATTCTCTGCCTACGTTTACCTGAACTAAAAAGAAGAATGTGAATGTGCAGGGCTGTTAAATTTTCCCACCAGCGATATCAATGTCAGTTGAAATGCGGTTTTGATGTTTGTATATGATCATTCTGTTTTAAATGTCATTTACTTTAACATATTAAGCAATAGTGGAAAGCATTACAGCATTATTTCATTTTCATTCACTGTTATCCCCATATTAAGTGGTCACGTATGAACTCTTTTTTCCAAACTTCTCTTATTGTTTGAGGCTTTCTAAGGGATTTCTTCTTTGTTTCTTTGAAATGACATAAGCTTAAATATACGATTCAGTTGTCACTCTACCTTTCTACAGCTTTTTATTACCACTATAGTGAGCCCTAAAGCTAAGCTTTTAAATACCGCTGGTATGTATTACTGTCTCCAGGTTCACTGTGTCCTGGAGAGTATTATTATTTTATAGCTTCAGAAATGAATTAATGTCAGGAAAACTACGATTTAGATATGGAGCTTAACTTTAGGATCATATTTCTTTGGTTTCAAGTAATACAAGCCATGCAACAGCCTAATATCTACTAATCTCGTGTTTATGGGGATACGTTGGGCAAAGTTGCAGTTTTGCTAATTCTTTGATATCTTCTTCATGCTTTATGATAAAACTTGTTGCTACTCGGCACGTACTGTACTTCATTGACTGACTCATTTAGTGTGTATTGTTATCAAGAACAGTTTAACCATCCTGTTATTTGCACGAAGAGATTACCTGAGCTCTTGTTTACATTAGCCTAATAATTTAGCACCTCTGTAGCTAGCAATAGTACAACTAATCCAACTTTCCTTATCCCCCCAATCTTCATAACAATTTAGTTTTGATTTTGATTTTTTGTTCTTGTGTTTTAGAAATATTTAAGCCAAAAATTGTTTTAAATGTTTTCTAGATACCAACTAGCTGGTTAGCTAACTGCTAACATTTAAGTGCATTAGCATTACACTTTATTGTTACCCTTTGAGTAACACTTCACAAGATCCTTTTTAACATTTGGTAGAGCTTCAGTGGTTGTATTTGGGAACTGAAGCAAACTTTGGACCTTAGAGTTACTAGAGTTACCAAAGCTCAACACATTTACTTTATTTATTGGTTGTATTAACTATTTTCCAATATATTGATATCAACATTCAGAACTCCTGACAAATGAAAATCAAAAAGTAAAGAGGAGACAGTCTATGCCAAATAGACTTTTAAATAACCAAATATTGGTATCAGTATTAGTCTTAACGATCATATATGAGTGTGGCTCTAGAAGTTAATTACAGCAGAAATAGGCATTTAAAGAACAAAGATAACAGAGCTGATGTGAAAAGAAGGAAAAGAAAATTCTTGTTTCTTTCACTTGGGATCAAAAATATCCCCTATGCCTTTTTGTAGGCGCCACAGCTGCACCACAGAACCGTAAATGCCCTGCTGTATTAGTTAATCAGATATTCATTATGTAACTGAGAATCTAGTACAGGACAAAATATTTGTTTTACAGCTTTTACTAGAGTTTCAGTTTCATTAGAATGTATTCAAGGTTCAGAAATGAGCTAAAATATGCACGTAGCAGCTATCACTGTAGTGGCCAAATACTCCCACAGGTGCAGCAATACCAACAAGCGCATGACTGTGACTGTGTGTGTCCAGACACCTGTTTGCTTGTCAGTCTGCACGCCCGCAGTAAGTCGGTTATTGGCAGCAAAACAGGACTTGGTAAAGAGGGGCTGTGATGCAACCTGTCTACACCTCGCTGTGCCTCTACTTGTCTACCACGCTGGGCGAACGAGCCATATGATGACGCGAAACAGGTTCAGCCAGACAGGTGGCATAGCAAAATCGAATAAATACATTTTTTTCCCCTATAAGTAAATTAATTTTTCCTTATTGTGCAATCGTGAAAGTTGCCACTGAGGACATGTTTTAAGAGATACTATATAAACTGAGGGACTGAGCTTGGCAAGGAACTGAAATACAAGTGAAAACGATTATTGGGGAAAAGTGTTTCACACACACACACAAAAATTAATATTTCATCCGATCAATAGTTCAGTTTCTCTCGAAACTTCAAAACAAGCTTCATTCTAAAAGATGTTTTAAGTGTCAGGGAACTGAATAGCTCTTGTTATTTTCATTTATTCTCACAGACTTCTGCAGGCAATTCATCTCATAATGCACTCATTTCAGTCTTTATACACCATCCACTTGAATCAGATCAATAACCTAAACATAAACACCAAAATTAGCCATTTATGTCCTCTTGTGCTCCATGCAAACACTCAAGCACGGCACAGTGATTATTAACAGCCCTAAAGTGCTATCCAGAAACATTAGCGTTATCTCATGACATTTAAAACATAAAAAGTCATTCGTCACCAGCAGCTAATGCAGCCAGGTACATTTTTGAAGCCATTACAGGTGAGTAACCACATAATCAGCAGCAGCGGTGGCTGTTTCCCTATTCACCCACAGCTTTATATGAAAACTCTGATTCTCTGTAGTTCACACCAAACTCTTTCACAAAAATGCCAAATTTAGCCCCGTATCTTGATGTTGAGCTTTTTTAAAATTTTTATTCTCTGACTTGAAAATGCAATAAATCAGTCTTCATCTAAAAAAATAATAATACGGGTAAAACAGGCCTCAGATGTCCAATTAAAGAAAAGCAGGGCTGGTGGGTCCAACAACCGTGCAGTGACAGAGAGCTGAAGCTCCCCCCGTAGCTTTCCTTTTAATGTTTATCATTATAAAGGCATTTTATTATATTATGATCATTAAAAAATGCTTTGTCAGTGGGGGAAGTGTCCCTGCCTACACAAGAGTAAGCAAAGCTGCAACATCTTCCATATGAGGACATTAGTTTCACTTTAAAATTTCAAGAATACTGTATAGTGGGAGTACACGTCAATGTCGCTGTTTTAAAGACGAGCAGTCACAGAGAAACAGCTTATGTAACTTAGGGCTTTAAAAACAAAACAAGGGTGTTTCTTTTCCTATTATGGGCTGTGTGAGTTGGCGTTTGCACTTGTCAAGGCAGGATTTAGTTGTAGACTCAAAGAACAAAAGAAGAAGAAAGGATAGTTGATATGTTAGAGCGTGGGTCTTCAGTCACCAGAGGCATTCCCCTAGGCTCCATTCCCCAAACATCCTTGTATCCCCTACAACTGGCCTGGTTTGTGTCACTGTGGTAAGCAGATGGTTCTCCCCAGAGCAAGGAGCCTAATTTCCCATCGCCACCTGGGAACAGCCAGAAAGCGATGTGGCACTCGCCCCTCATTAATTGAGCACTGTAATGGCACGACTGTCCTGTCGCTACACGCTGAGACCCTGTGGCTCGGGGAACAGGAGGCTGCGGATGGACACGCACCATGGGCGGGAAGCTCGATTTGTCTGTGTCCATTTTAGTGGTCAGAGCTTCACTCTGCCCTTGCCCTTCTTTTCTTGTTTCCACTAATATATTTAAAGCTCATAAATATTGATAAAAATGCCAAATAAAGGAAGGCAATGGACACATTTAAGTCACCTTCACAAAAACAAACAAAAAACTTGACTCCACTGACTCGACTTTATTTTCACATTAGCCTACTAAAATATGCATAAATAGGATACACAAATAAGACTGGATATTTTGACACGTGATAGTTTTTAAGGACTTTTTAATGGGACTTTATAGCCTGGACTAGAGCATACAAAAATTATTTTGTATGTATGTATGTAAATGACCAGGAAATGGCTCACTATAAGCATTATTATACATCACATCAGAAAAATCTCATATTCTGAATTGCTTTTATTGGATTTAACTACAGTTCTATTGGATTTTACAAGTTGAATACATTTTGTTAATGAAATATCTCTATAGTTTGATTTCACTGGGGAAAAAAATAGTACAAAGTGAAACCAAGTAAGGTAAAGTAAATTAGGTATCTTCACCAGCTTCATATCCCCCCTTATACTTCTCCTTATACTAGCAGCACCACCTGCAGCACATGTAGCAGAGTGACATCACAGCTACATATGAATATGCTGAACTGGAACTGGACGTTCTCTGCTGTCTGTCTATAGTTGCTTGAGGTCAAATAGTATTGACGGGTCATGTATGAGCAGACTGTGACCAGTTTCAGGTAAACAGTCCTTATGCAGAAGAAGACAATCAGCTATTGTCTGACAACAGTTTAGCTCTGTTAGTTTGTTAGCATTCATAAACTATGACTGTCTTATGGAACAAGAGGACTTGGACCGGATATTCAGTATGCATTATCTGATATCCAGATATTCTGGCTAGATCCCAAACTCCAAAATATTGGCTTTTGAACCGAGAGGCTAAGTAATCAAACTTTGAGATGGATTTGAAGATTGCAACTCAGCCAGCATCGGGTTTTACAGTGAGATGTAATCTAGTTTATGACAGACATTGCTCTAATGTCCATAAACAGTGACACCACTGTTTTGAATTTTCAAACCAGCTCTAACATACTGCTTATACATTTAAAAAGAATATAAGCCGCTGTACGTAATGCAGTTTTTTAGTCCCTTAAAATCAGTATCAATCCACAAAAACATTATTGGTCGGGACATAATTTGATGCACAGTGTTGTTGTGTGTATAGAATTTTTTATTATTGCTTTAGAGATGAAGAATTTTGTCACACCAACGAGGTATTTAAGGACGAGCGGAACCAGTAAAACTCATATTTAAAAAATAAATAAACAAATAAACATTGTTGTTGACCACTAATGTAGAAAAGTCTTTTCAATATAACACTATACCATTTAATTCCATCACACTGCTGGCATTGCTGATTTCTGTCTGTAAGACTGAAGATAAGACTCAGACTGTATATTTAGCAGCTTCTTGGTACATAACTTACAAGTATTACACAAGCATTATACAATTCCACACAGGCACACAAATTATGTGCTCTTAGTAAGCGTGTGCATAAAACTGTGTGAAGGAGGATCCGCCACCACTGACCAGCAGCTGACAGACATAATCTTTGAATTTTTTTTTTATTAGATGAAATCATCCATCTGGTAGAAAGGCTAACTCCTAATATCTTTTCTGATCCTTTAAAACCAGCTTATTGAATCTCATCCATGCATGAAATACAGGTAAACAAAGGTGAACAAAGATCTAATTGCACCTTTAGTTGGACATGTTTTCATCAATGTGAAGTTTGCATCTTTCTTAAATGTGGGCAAGCGTGAAAAGCAACGAGAAAAACCCGTCCTGGTGATTCTCAGAGAGCCTTTAATCACTCCTGCTACCACATGAGGGACAGACAAGTGAAAGCCAAGTCATCATGTTATAGTTTGTTGTAATCTAAGCTTATCAGGGGCGGCTGGGAAACATCGGCTTACTCAGTTTTCACATTGAATAAAAATGTGACCGGCCACCATCTAGCCCTACAGGACGCTTTTTAAAACGAGGGTACAAACATGCTGAGGTCAACTGAAGACATTCAGAATAACCACAAGCAAAAACATAAAAGACTTTGTAGATGGGTTAAAGGAGAAACACATAAAAGAGTTCCTGTTTGTGAAAGGTTCTCATAAAATGTACAGGACACCAGATCTACTGGAGAGAAGTGTAAGCGTACAGTGGATGGGGAAGATGGCTCAGAAAGACGTTAATACTTTTCTTTCCTAAATTAGATTTTTTTTTTTTAAAGAACATCATTTGATCTATTAATCTACCACAATTTAGGTTCTACTTTTATGAAAGTTCATTCAATAAATTCAATAAATTCCAGGGCTGATTTCTTTTTGAACGAAAAAACTGAGAATGATAGTTACGCCCCACAAACAAAGACTAGCTGAGGTGTGACATTTTGACTTTGCCTCTCTGTGTGAGCTTTGTTGATAAGCTTGTTGACGAGATTTGTGGGCTATACAGCACTATGGCTTCCTTTATAAGTCAGTCAGCCATTGCCATGGGAAACACCCACCCCACGCCTTGAAGCTTAGAAGCTGTCTTCACAAATATGTCCCCTAAAAGTAAAGACATAAATTTCAGTCAAGCTCTGGAGCAAGATATAAGCATAGCCTGCAGAGAGGTTCAGAACAATCACACAAGAGGAGATTGTGTGTTTGTTTCTGATTTAAATATATTTTTCTTCACACTTGAACAAGTTAAACTGCAGGAGTATGCAGTAATTGTGTGAAATAAACCCAGAGGGAGGAAAATGGGCACGGGGGAGATGTTGTGATTGATGCCTGCTGCTTTTACAAACAACTTACATGGTGTGGGAACAATAAAAGTCATCTGACCAATAACATTAGTCCTGAATGACTACACAAACCAACCATTAATATATTGCGGAACCTATTGTTATTCCATCCTACATTGCACAATTGTTTTCAGACAGCTGATTAAAGAAACAACTCAAGAGTGCATTCACACAGCTCTTTTCTTTTCTCTCTTACCAAAACTTTTGATGTGTGACTACATAAAGTTGCAAAATGTTTTGTCCATGTGTAGAAAATCCCCTGGACAGCACTGGAAAAATAATCCCAAATGATACTGCTTGCACAACAAGCAATCGAGAAATTCCCCAAAAGACAAAAACAATCTCTGACTCAATATATGTCGCGGGGTGTGTGTGTGTTAGACTAACATCCTCATTCCCTGTCCAGGAATGACATCAGTGTTAACAGAAAACCAACCATTTCACAACTGGTCAGGCTCATGCAAAAAAGGTCTGACTTTCAAAATCGGACACTTGCTTAAGTCATGTTTCCTGCTCATGGAACAATGAGCAATGAACAGTGATATTTATTGGAATAAAAACTATAATAATAGCACTTTTTACTAAAGAATTTCTAAATATGGGAAGCGCTAAGCCCCTTAAAATTGTTTGTGCTCAAGGTGTGATCAAAAATGTGCAGACAACAACCACAGACTTGGTGTGATAACGGAAACCTGAAGAGTCGACACTGGGGAGAAAACATTACATACAGCTGTAGCTATATAGAGAAGATATAAAGTGGTTCTAACCACAAATGCAAATGTGCAGAACTGATTTAGAATACACAGCATTGCTGATGACATGAGTCAACAACAGAGCAGTTCCCATGTTTGAGTTTTATATCGATTTATTTTCACTTCTGCTGCACATAATGCTTTTGTTCTGTGTTCTATCAAAGAAATAGCCTTAATTAATGAATGAGAGACTGATTTCAAATCTGGTTGCGACATAAAATGTTGCATGGCTTATTTGTGGCTTTTGAATTATTACAATGCAGTTAATCAATCAATCCTGGCACTTCATTCACACTTAAGGTGTGGTTATGGCTAACGTTAAACAACTCAACTCCCTCCCACCAGTCACCTCACTTCCTAACAAGGAACAATTGTCCAACGTGGACACAATTCTTAATGCATAATTATGTTTTTCTTTACTAGAATATAAACTCCCATCTGTCTGTGAGTTTCTTGTCCCAGTCTTCCGATACAATCAAGATCTGAACAAACAAAATTGGCATACAGGTGCATCTTATCTATAGATAAGAATCCTGAAGAAGCCAAACAACACTGTAGCATGAGCATGTACCAGTATTCTAAATGTCTCTGATAGTAGAGAGATTTATTTTTTAAGTTCTAGAAAATATACTAAATAGAGATTACTGTTGCACAATGTGAATCAACCCTAACCAAGTGACCTCAGATGACATGAAGGTGAACGATTTCCAGTGCAGCAGAAGTGAGAAAAACAAAGAGCTGCCGTGTTGAATTAAAAGTGAAAGGCCTGGCAAAACACCAGGATTCCTGAGAAAACCTGTTTCCTCTTCTGTAATGTGGGAGTACTGATGATTTTACTACTGTCGTTTGTGTCTCTAGACCCCATTATTGAGTTAAATATTCCTGTGTCGATCTGCTGCTCCCCATTAAAATATCAGGTTTGAGTTTTAACAAACTCCTCTATTTGTGGATGGATTGATTTAGATGGAAACATCTCAACGTGCAAGCCGAGGTGAGCATCTTACAGGCGTGTCCGTACATGTCTATGCACGGCAGTGTGCATGACTTCACGTACATCTGCAGCATGGAGGCAGTAATCCATGGCTCTTTGCTCCACATTAAACAGTAATCTAAGTTAATATATGATAACACAGCGTGACTATAAGTTGAGCCATTAACCACTTTGCTACACTGGAAAACAGATAGTACCACTTAATGCTGAACTACCTAATCAACTCAGTTTGATTTGTTGTTGGACATGAGTCACTCACACTTTTTGGGTGTCAAGTTTTTGCTTATATATCTAGATACCTTATTTATTTACTTACATACTAAGAATATTGGTTATGTTAGATATTTTTATTATAATACCTGTTTTTACTTTTACCGGTACAAACATCATATTTTTTTATTCAAACAGTGAGGAGAGTCTGAGAATATGGAAGTATCTACTGGATTTCATCAAGGCCCTGCATGTGTTAAAATATAGCTAATGGGCATTAGCTAGTGCTCATTTATGATCATTTTTTATGATAAATTCACTGGCAGTATTTGCTCTATCCTGCTAATACTGCTTGTGAAAGAGCTAATCAGCACTAACACTTTAGCGGCTCACTAGCTAACACCTTAGTGAGTTCGTTTACGTGGTGCTAAGCTAACACTGGTGCAGCTATTTAGCTTGTACCAGGCGCCCACCATCATATAATTACCAGGTTAATGGACAGATGTTCAAGTAATAAATATAACTGAAAACCTAGATATAGTTCAATAAATATACTGAGACAAAAAAAGAAATGTTCATTAAGTAGTTTTGTATTTAACATGTGGCTCTCAAATTTATATTTAAAACAATGTACGTGTATAATATCCAGTCAATTCCTAGTGGCTTTATAGTCACTCTTTGGTTTAAATGTTTTGATATAAGCCTCAGAGATGAGTTTGGTTTTCTGATTTATAGCTTACATTCATAAAAAAAATAAAAGTGAAACTAATACAAAAAAAGAAGAGAGAAAAATGTGGCTTTAAACTTAGGGAGTCCTTCCTCATTTCCAATAACTGTCAGTAAACTACACTTTTTCCCAAGCCACAGGCTTAACCCAACACAACGGTCATGACCACGATATGGCTCATTAAAAATGGATGCTTGGTCAGGACTCTTTGCTGTTATATTTGAATGTGCTGGGTATCCTTAAGTAGCAGTTTTCCTTGTGCGGGGTTAATGCTGCGAATGCTGTTGTCATATATTCATATAAACCATAATCTTTTGAAATTTAACCGAATAGTTCTGGTGTACGTATTAGTGTGTTATTAGGTGTTTTCTGACTGTTTTAAGGCTAAAATATCCCAAGACTAGCAATTCACACGATGCCATGCCTTTGAACAATTTTTTTAATAGAAATCTTATTTTAAATTAATGTCTGTAATTTAATTGACATCTTTGGATGTAAAAGAAATGTCTGCAATAAAATCAGTATAAACTATAGTTAGCCAGGCCTAGAAATTATAAACAGGTTCTTTTTTTAACTGCCTTAAAAAAAACCTCATTAGGAAAAAAAAGGCCAAAAAATTTGCACACCGACTGGTAAAATAGTGACCCTTTTAATTTTACCTATATATAACCTATATGTGATCTATATGATTTCAATAAAATGGTTATTTTTTTCAAGTGTAATTACAAAAAATACCTTGAAAAGTACATGTGGCTACATTTGCTAAGCAACAGATTCATAAAACAAGCAGAGTTACCCGCTGAAGCGACACCTTGTTATTAAGTGACCAGCCCAAAGTAGCTTACCTAACAACAAGGACAAGTGATGAAACAAGTTGCTTTGTTTCATAAGAATCCAAGGCAAAGAAAGTCCACAGGTCTGAATTTCTAGGAGCCGTTTTATCTCGGCCACACAGACTGATTGGATCAAACATGCCGACGCAGGCCTACGAGTAACGGGTATTAAAAATGAATGGGAGGAATTACCTTCTTTGTTCTCTCCAGCTCCCTGGTGTTTCCCGTTACTAATTCCTAATCTTAATGACTACCAGATAAGCACAAGTGTTAATTAAAGAGAGCTGCATGGTAATTATATCTCTAAGGGACCTGCGCCAATGCCCCCTCAGCAACAGCTCCTGCAGCTGACACTCCAGCCTGGTTTCTCCTCCTGCACTTGACTCCTTCACAGCATTAAGCATTCACTACTCCCACACTCCTCTTATTATCTCATCGTGACCCAGTGCATTCACCTACTTCCTGAAAATGGAAGGGGATCCACGCTCCAATGACACAGAGCAAGTAATAAAACCACAACAATTTCAGGCTGGTCTCAGCTGACTTGTACGTGTGGAATTCCTATCAGAATATTTACCTAGAAGCATAAGAAATTAAAGTTAATATTTTCATAAGCCAGTAACATGGAGGGAAATGGATGCTGTTCATAAAATATATCTTGGCCTGGAAAACAACTTCACACAACTTCACAATCACTGATCATTGCTGAAACGTGGGTGGAGGGTTGTGGGTGCAGCCCTTGGCCTTATGAAATTACCATGACATCAAACTCCATCACAACCAGCATGCCTTGCCGGGTGCTCACATCATATCTCCATCAGAACTATGGCAATCTGTCGGCTCATCTGCGAGTATCCCCCCTCCCAAAGGAGGGGAAGGACGGGCAGAAAATAATAACAGAATGGACAACAAAAGGCTTTGCCAAAATCATGTGGTTATGAGTCGAGCTTATTAAAAACCACAGTGGAAAGCAAATATGCAAACACTGAGCCCGCTTCCCCCCACCATGAGAAAATGAAATAAAATAAAATATGGTGTGAAAGACAGAGCGGGAAGAAGGAGGGAAACCATCACCCTGCTGCTAATTTAATAGACAGACTATAGCAGGCTATGCAATACCATTATGTTGTGTCATCTGTCCTGCGGAGGTTGGATTGGTTCCTTGGGGAAGGTCACGGCGAATGACAGACATAATCAGATACAATCAAGTCATTCAGGATGCCAAATTTAAACATCACGCAGGCGGGTCGGGAAGCTGATGACCACGCTGCTTGTTTCTGACGTCACATGTCATCAGGTAACAAGACAACATCGAGAAACATTTTAGATTTGATGTTTGTGCAATACCTCTTTATGTGTTGAAATATACATATATGTGATACACAATGATGTAGGATTAAGTGCAACACACATCAAATGCATCACTTCAGTTGGCATCTGTAAGGCACAGAAGGCATAGAAAAGGTGCAGAAATTGAATGTTAATCTTATAAAACTGCTTTCCTGTAAGGTAAACCCATGTTAGTGCAGGGAAATAGGACAGTTGCCTCTCCATGAAACCTGATGCACCAGGCTTACATAGAAAACAATGAAGGAAGTGCCCTTATTTTACTAGTCATGTACACAGTTACACACAGTTATACTTCAAATTTCAGTCATCCTTCCAAAATGCACAAGGTATGACACTTTATGCACCTAAATCAACTCTAACTATTTAAGTGCTGGCAAAATTGGGACCCCACATGGGTGTAGTAGTTAAGGTAAGAGCTAAAGTGGCAATAATTGATATTTTGCAAATCTCATGTGAAAGTGGGAGCTTGTTGTAAAGAATTAGGAGAGATTTACCTGAATCTGCAGCTTTAAACAAGTTTAAGATCACTGTTTTGGTTTTCTGTTGACTACTCACTACTTTGGTTTGAGACTACAATCTTCCAGAAAACTACCCGACATGTGGTTTAGTTATAGCGTAGTTAAGTTTAGAGTTAACGCACCTGAAAATAAGACAACACTTAGCTCTGTATCAAGTTGTTTTAGTGCCTCACGCTAATCATTTTGGTTTTTAGGTGAACCAAGCTGAGAGAAAATAAAGGTAAGCGGCAAGTGAAAGCAAAACTCAACTGTCAGCCCCAGAGAATGCAGTCTTGTCTGGGGCCACTTATGAGTTTCTCCCTTTCGAAACCCTTATATAGACTTTGTGGGTCCTTAATAGTGGAAAAGCAGAAATACAGCTTAGCATTGGTCAGACTAGAAGTAGGAAGAGCTGTATTCTTAAAATCCCCCTTGTACAAAAGAGCAGATGAAGCAGTTATTAACTAGCTACTCAACACAGTAGACCATTTCCTATAAAGTCACACATTTTCCTCAGGAGTTGGTAGGCTATAACCAAAAACAGAGGTATGAGAGAGTGCTAAGTTAACCCTCTGAGGTCTGGAGCATCAATTCTGTATTTTGAAAGAAAATGTGAATAGTTGTTTATGTATGTCAGTTAGAATAAACACGTGTTTGTTCCCTGATTGCCCAAACTTGGGAAACCAATTGAAATAAAACAAATTACACAGATATAGATTAGACTTGAGAGGGCTAACAGGCTGGACAAAAACACACCTCAAAATGTACCACTCTTTAACCGCTGAATGTAAAGTCAGAAATGATTCATGACTCGTTTCATTTTGGAAATGAATCATTCATAAAGACACTGACAAATTTCAGTTGGCGATGCCCTAATTTATTTATTTATTTTCCATCTCCACCTACTCCTCCACCCATAACAGTTGGGTATATAAGGTGTGACTCGTTTCAGAATTACTGTTGGTTAGGCTATCAGCGTGGAAAGTCATCAAGTTAAATGAAAGCTCTTATAAGCTCAAACATTCCCAAACCTTTCACACTGCCTGTTTTACCAGCAAATATTCTGGAAACATCCAGAATTTTCAGCAGGTTGAGCAGCTGCAAGCACCTCTGGAAATAAAGGAGGTGAAGAAAAGCTTCTGTTATGCTCTACTCATTAGTCAGAGCAGAGAGGCTGTCACGTATGGTCAGTGGGAGTGTCGAGCAATGTGGGTTTAATCATTAGGCACTGCGGTGCTTTTGTTCCTTAGGTGAAATTTTTAGACAAAAAGATCATGTTGGTCACAAGAAGGCCTCCCCTGCTCTCTCCATTTACTACATCCAGTCTCACTGCCGTCACCAAAGCTACCAAAAAGAAGCCATCACAGACACCTCAGTGATTATTAGATTAATATCTGTGGTTAATTATTTGGCCGCAGGTCTGATGACTCAATTTTAAATAATTCTCGAAGTGCAGCCTTTGTTGGCATAAAATCAAAGTAATACATTTGTCTTCTTCATCTTTGAAATGCATTAATAACATTGCTGGGTCGGGGAAGGGAAAACAGTACTTTTTAAATCTACGCATTTTGCCTTGATAACTGTTTTAAAATGACATCACGCTGTTTTGTGTGACTCCAAATGATATCTTCCTCTGCACCACCAGAAAATCATGCACTGCACAGAGGTGGAGCAGAGGGAATGCATGCCTGGCTCAACATCCAATCTACACAGAATTCATGTTTTTACAATTTCAAGACAAAGCAGTTGTGTAAAAAAATAAAAATGATGAAAACAACAATGTAAAAAGAGGATGAATGACTCAGTTAAGCTCACCCTAATCTAACAAACAGACAGAAAATGAAACTGGGACTATTCTTAATCACAGGATTTGCTGTTTTTTAGTGTTTGGTATCACTGCAGATTAAAGAAAAATGTGCATGCTTCAACGTTGAGCTTTTTAAAAATGTGTAAGCATTTCCTTACAACTTCTTTAAAATGTTATTTTAGTTAGGACTACTATAGCCAAAAGAAAGTAATTATTTTTTAAACTGCATTAACCAATGCCTCCCCACTAGTCAATGAACACACCTGGGAGATAATAGGGCAAGTCAGAGACAACTGGTGTAGAGGTGGATGCCAAGCGGCTTGCAGATTCAATAGCAACAGTACTTTTTTGGAATTGATCTGTTTTAATATGAAGATGCAATGATGCATTTTAAGTTACTACACTGCACGTGAGGATTTGGGGGACAGAAAATACTCCCATCTTTAAAGAAAAGAACTGCATCCATCTCAGCTGACCCTTCTCACCCTGGACACAGTCTGTTTGACCTGCTACCCTCAGGCAGGAGGCTCCGGTCCATTCGCACCAGAACCTCTCGCCATAAGAACAGTTTCTTCCCCTCTGCTGTTGGACACATGAACAATAACCATATGACTGTCCCCGCCACTAACACATGACCCTACGCTGTGTTCACTGCATCATTCCATGTTTGGCACTGATCACCACCTACACTCATGTATATATCATGTATATCTCATGCACATATCTTTCTACGTAGCACTTTTAATTCTTACTCCTATTCCTATTCCTACTTTTATTTTTTCATGTCTATTTAAGTGCTATTTATGACACTATGTTTGCACTGAAGCACCGCAGCAATTTCCTAATGTTGTAAACCTGCTCAACATTTGGCAATAAACCCCTTTCTGATTCTGATTCTGATTCTGATGACATTCAATTTCAGATCATTTCACTTCACTGAAGAATCTGTGAGAGCGATCTCATATCCATTTTTCTTCAGATTGCTTATGGAATAATCTTCTCTGGTCTCATTACGGAGGAATCGTTCAGAAAGATAGGTCACACACGTGCAAGAAAAAAATCTTCTCTTAGCTAACCCATCCATCTCTTCTTTTGAACCCATGTCTTGAGAAAACAATCGCGCTGCAGCAACTAGCCAAAGTGTTGCAATATGATTCTTTGGCCAGTATTACACAGCCCAGTTTGGCTCTCAGTTGGAGAACAGCATTTCAACTCCCTTCTGCTTTCAGCCAACTCATTCAGGGCATTGAAAACAAGAGGACCAGCCCACACTGACAGCTTACACCTTCTGGAGTGAGACTGTAGCATTATCAACAAGGCCAGCACACAATATAAACACAAAGCCTGCTTGTGCAAAAAAATTCTGACGCACACACATCATGATACATAAATGCATTTCCTATAGTCTATCAAAAACACTCATTAACATCTGTGCTGCTAATGACAGTCTGAGAGCACAATAGCTTCAAAGAAGTAGAGGTTTGAGCTTGTTTGATCTTTTTCCCCATAAAT
Organism: Haplochromis burtoni; assembly: GCF_018398535.1. Lineage (NCBI taxonomy): Eukaryota > Metazoa > Chordata > Actinopteri > Cichliformes > Cichlidae > Haplochromis > Haplochromis burtoni. Next base: position 1,154,431 of record NW_024582545.1, read on the forward strand.
ACCTAGTCTAGTCTGGCTGTTGCTCTGAGGCTGCAACAACCAAGATACTGTTTCAGAGGTTGGCCTTGAGGTCTAAGCTGAGGGTAATAAATATTCAAAAACTGCCAAGCCCTTTTGTTTGGGTATGGAATTACACTAGCAATATAAGCAGTGGTTATTCCCCAGCATAATAACACAGTTTACAGTCATATTGCTTTTCTTAAGAGGGTACGCTAAACAGATTAGGGAAAAAATAAAATAAAATGTGTTGTTATCCTCCAAACAAATGAGCAGAACTTGAGATGAAGATAGCTTTTGAAAAGAAAATTATTTTCTACATCAGGCCTCATCCCAGTTGAGTCATAGTTATGGCTTATTTAAAGAGGCAGCCACTTGTTTCTAGACAGTTCCTGAAGCACGTGGATTTCCATTTTGGAAACAAGTTGTTTTAGGGGGCAAATTGATTTTACTCATATGGTGATTTAGGTGATAAAAAAAGCCCTCTGCACACACCACCAAATGTACGTCAATCACGTTTCAAACAGTTAACCACTCACTGACAAGGCTTACCACTTGAATTCTTGCCACATATGAGGTGCTGGTAGGGCTGCAGCAGACCCCAGATCTCCGAGTCGTTGCAGATGGCTTGCTCCATTGACTCCAGCGTAAACTTGGGGATCCCGTTGTCCCTCTCCACGAGCGCGCTGCGCAGGACGCGGGTGAAAACCTCTCTGAACAGACTCTCCATGCAGGCGGTGAGGTATATGGCAGCGTGCTCGTGGATCCTTAGGGCCACCCGACTATCCACCATCCACCTGAAGAACTTCCCCACGGAGAAGACCAGCCCGCAGCGCGCGGACTTGCCTCGGCTGAACTTGTCCCCGGTGCTCATGTTGTAGAGGGACAAGGCGCTCAGAGCCGCCGTGATGCAGTTGACGGAGATGGTCCACGAGAGCACCACCTTGATGGCGCTTTGGATCTCGTGCTTGGTGCACTTGGCGTAGCGCAAGCTGAGTCGCTGCGCCTCCCGGGCCACTCTCACCAGCGCGCGGCTAATGAGAGTCGACAGTCGCGCCAGGACCTCCGGTGGCGGGTTGCCCACCATCAGCTCCTCGTCTTTCCTCAGCGCGCCCTCCACCTCGCCCAGGGTCCATGGCACCTCCTCCAGCTCGGGCAGCTTGGCGCAGTGACCCGAGCACTCCAGTATCTCCGTGTCCTCCGCCAGGACGGTGTTGACTGTGTCCAAACTGTTGTGTCTGCTGTGCATGGATTCCGTCAGATGCCAGCAGTTTCCCCCATGCGAGATGGACTGATGCGTGTCGGAGCAGCACAGCGACACGCTGGACGACCTGACCGAGTCCGCGGCTCCACCATAACCAGAATCAAGCGTTAAATCCTCCAGCGTCCTCACGACTGTCTTACCCTTGCCTGCCATAACTGCACCGCATACTGTTGGGTATGCTTGGTCTCCCAGTTAAAT
>NW_024582545.1:1160889-1183950 GCF_018398535.1 Haplochromis burtoni
TTTACATAACCAGCTTCCCTGGTATTCGCGGCACGGAACAGCCGGTCTTGCCACGGTGTCTTGTGGGTTTAGATTACAAGCCAGTTAAGTACTCTGTTATTGCGTTTGACTTAATTAATATCTGTAGAAAGCAGGCCCGCCCAGGAGTGTTAGCATATATTTATACGTTAATTTTTTCATCATTCAGAAAAACAAGTTATACAACGAGCCGCTCTACTTCTCCGCAGCACACCGGGTCCTAAAGCCCGACGCGTTAGTTGTCATATTGCCGGAGCGCGCGCGTTGCCTCGAGCCCAAATGGTTCAGCAGCCAGCGGTTTCTACATTTTTCGACACTATGGAAAAAGCTCTGTTAGAGCAAGGATAATTATAAAAGTTGGACTGCGTTATTGAACCCCAAAAGGATTTCTTTTTCAAACCAATTTTTATTCAAGGTGATATTTTTTCTTCCTAAAAGAAACTGTGAGTGAGTAGTTGGGATAAAAGTCGAGTGAGCACCAAAAGACTGTTGACCTCTTTCAAAAAGGAAGAAAAGGACTCGTCCAGTTGAGTAATGGTCATTAATACGATCCACTGGTTCAGGAAGGGCTTGCGGCTCCACGACAACCCGTCGCTCAAGGAATCTCTGCTGGGAGCGGATACGGTCCGCTGCGTCTACATCCTCGACCCCTGGTTTGCGGGCTCTTCCAACGTTGGCATCAACAGGTGGAGGTGAGGGAAGCGTGAATTTAACCACGCGCTACCACACATGTAGCACAACAGGATGCATTAAAGATAAAAACGGTTGCAAACGGCACATTTGTATCCATTTACATAACATATAGCATATATTGTTGTTTTGTGTATCTTTGTAACGGTTTCATGTCTCTTTCTGGCTGTTGTGTTTCCTAATGGCTGTAATAACATAGCAACAGGATATGCAGTACTTTGCAAAAGTCTTATATTTAGCTTCCAAGGAGCTAGATTATTTGTAATATTTTAAGTGGTCTTGTGAAATGTTCTCCATGCTTGCTGAAGATCTTTCAACATTTTTCTTGAGACTTTAGCTGCTTTTTCACCTATATTGAGTCCAGTCTTTGTACCTGACCAGGTCCCTAACTAAAGGGATGAACAAATGTTGTCTACAAATCACATACAACATGGCAACAAACCAGTTTTAAATTGTATTGTTTGTCATTTTGTTACTAGCAGGCTGTGCCAAAAACATATAATTTGCTCTCATTTCTTTATTTGAATATTTAACAAATGCCTAAAATATAGTAAGATAACAGTTTGACAGGCATAAAAACCTATTCTTGTGCCAACAAGGTGATCCCCGAAGAGGTATTAACTGAAAATGTGTGGTATCTTGACATGGTGTGCATTGTGTTCTTAAAAAATTTGAGGAAATAGGACAAGCTCAGGACAAAAGAAGTTGTTTCAGGCCTAAAAAAAATAGTAGATAAACAGTATCTGAAAGTCACGTTCTTAAGGAACATGAAAAAAATCCAGCAAAGACATGACACATTTGATCCATCTACTCTTAACTGATGTCTTATCAGAAATGACCTCAGTCATTTGGCTGTCAAAAAGCCACTCTTAATAAGGAGAGGAAGCAGGGACAAAAGGCTGAGGTTTACCAAATTACACAAGAATTGAATTAAAAAGTAGTGGCAACAGGTCTGATGGAGTGATAAATCCAAATTTGAAATTTTTTCACACCATCATTGAAATGTACAGAGGTCAGGAGAGAGGTACAACCGTAAGTGTATACATCCATATGGAAAACATGTTTGAGATTCTCATGTAAGCTAGGCTGTGTTTCAGACAGTGGTGTTGGAGATCTTGTCAAAATTGATGGAATTATGAACCCAGAAAAATACAATCAAAATCTTTTTGGGAGAACTGTAAAAACCCCGATTACTTAAAGTAAGAGGAACAAGACTTTCTGCCAAAATCACAAAGTATGTAAGGAATAGCATGGCAAAGCATTGCCCAACTGGTTTTATCTTGCATTTGAGGTCAAAGCTGTTACATTGTTTGAGATGTTGATTGCCAAGTTTTGTTTGTTTTTGCAAACAAAGAAAGCCTGGGTGTTTTCTAAATGAACCAAACAAAAAGAGGCCATGGAGCTGCTGCACTGTCACCTGAATTTTGACCTACATATACGAGGTATAGCAAAGTACAGCAAATTATGACATAAACTGTATATAAGGTCACTAACATATATTTGCACTCACTTACTTCATCTGATGTATTGTTCACTAAACTATAATCTTCACTAAGTTATCACTTTGAAACAAAACATCAAAACCAGGAGAAACGTCAATTATATCAGTTAGATCAGGCATAATGAATACTGACTACACACATAAATTATAACATTACGTTGTCCTTCAAAAGGTGACTAAGATCTCAGATGGGTAAACAGTATTTTCACCTCCCTGGTAAACTCTAATTATTCTTAAATGACTTTCAGCTGATGATATAATGTTAAACTGTTGTTTATAAAGTGGTTTATTGCACATCAGCAGATCTCAAACACTTTCATATTCAGTTTCTTTGACTCATTTCAGCACAAACCACATATACTAACTGGTTTGTGTTACATGGTTGTAGCATTGTGAATTACATTCGGATCAGTAAATATTTCCTCTGTAAAGATTAGACACATGAATGTACGGATCTCAGACAGAGCTGTAAATGCTAAATTGCTTTAAGCCGTTTCCACACGTGCACTGCATCTATGAACTTTGGTAGGACGCAAGTATTTGACCTAGTTGGGTTTATTCGATATTTACCCAACCAGCTCCCTAATACAGGGTCAGTGTGATGCCAGATTATGATGGTGTGAGAATTAAGCATTGGGTGTGAAGAGAGAGGGAATTCAGCCTATGCAAAGACTCTGGAGATGCATTTGTGTGTATACCTCCTATGTGATGAAGTTGTTTGTAAGTTAAATGTCTGCTGGTTGAGAAGCTGTTGTGAACAGGAAGGCAGTGACAGCAGAGTTCACCACAAAGAGGAAGAAGTGAGAAAATAAAAAACATCAAAGTTTAAAACATTGTTTTCTCACTTCACAAATGTGTAACAAAAAATGGCTGCCTCACAGAATTTTCACTGCTTTTAACACTTCACTACAGTGAAGTTCTTTGTATATTATAGCTTCTGTTCTCTCACATTACTGCCTGTTTCACATCTTGACACTCACCTCAAATGTCATAAACGTGGATCTGCAAGCTACCAAGATACTCTCAATAATCTGGTGCATTTACTTCTAGCAAGTGGGGGTCATGTATCCTCCCTTCTGTATCTTCTGTCCAGGCAGCTCTATTGCCTAAACCACACTGAATATTATCAGTTGTGTGAATGCATCTTAGCACACTATTTCCTGCTGTGTTCCACATGTGGGAAAGGATCTTAAGCATCTTCATATTCTCTTGAGGTTTGCCGTTTTTAGTCTGAACTGTTCGGACTAAACTTTAGATGCTAAAAATGCACTTTAGATGGCTGTTTTATTTTTGCATATTTCTTGGCTTTTCTTAAAATGACATAAGACTATATAGTGTCTACTTTTGACCCTATAGTCCCACATTTCTAAAGATTTTATGATGAAGAATTTTATGTAACTGACATTTCATGACCTCCAGACTGTCAGCATGTGTCTCCGATTGTTTCACAACCAAGATAGTAGCAGGTTGCTTGTGTCTAGTGACACAAAGAAGTATATAAAGCTTTACAGGGTCATGTGTTGGAGATAAGTGCGTGGACCGTTGACTTTAATGGTCTGATACCCAATGGCTGACAGTTTTCTGGAAAATTCCCTAGTAAAAACAAACAGTTGGCATCCTTTTTACTTATATGTTCAGTAGAACTCAGCTTCCTGCTTCTGTATAGAAAATGCAGCATCTCACTTGGCAGTTTTTATGGTCTACAGGCAGGTGCTGGATGAATGAAAGTACCCCTGAGGTTTAAAGTACAGTAGGGGTCTCCCTTTGTGTTTTATGTTTCTGTTCCCGTCGTGAGCTTTGGTTTGCGTTGCAGTCCCATGCCGTCTCTTAAAGAGAAGGGGAGCATAAAAGTCGGGCCAGTTATGAGCATCCATGTTGTTATGCTTCTGCAGTTATGTAACAGCAGCCTGGGCTGACGCAGAGCCCACGCAGTTCACTCAGCATGCCCTGATTCATTCCTTTTATTTAATTTTTTTTATGCACAAATCAGACATGTAACATGGTGTAAGACCAGAATCTCTTATTTGTAGTCCAAAAACTCACCTGGTGAAAATAGAGCTTGGGTGAAATATATTAATTATTCTCCCAGTACAAATAAAGCATCAAGGAAATGCCTAGTTCAGATTTGTTGACCCATGTTTCCAAAAAGCTAATAACTTATTTGACTGAATTTGCTGAATTCAAAGATGGCATATACTGCTTTGTTTCAATCGTGTCACTGTACTGCTGTGCTTCTGGTTTTTATATCTCAGTAAACTTTACTCAAAGTTAAACCAAGCAAAGGTCCAAAATATGAGGGCGCTGTAAAAATCTCCCTGTAGCCTGCAGCTGCTATAACTGGCACCGGTTTCTGCACATTTTTTTTATCATTTGAATTGCCTGCTAAAGAGCGAGCACTCCCTTTTCTTGAGATGTAGGCGGTGATCCTCAGTTATTAAGGTAGGCCAATGCCAGATGACATAATCATTATAACTTTCCCTCCTTTCCACCAGCGACAGGCATAGCATAAGTAGGTCAGTGTGTTAGGAAGAAAAAAAACCTATCCATTTCTCTCTTCCTTTTGACCTACTTCTGCACGCCTGCTTCTGCAAAAGACCCAACTCTGGTGTGGCACACTGCTTTGAACACTAATCCCAACAAAGCTGCATCCATCTGATATCCATTTTCAGATCTGTTTAAGCTAGTTGAAATTCTCATGCTGGGTGGCCCATGATTATGAAGGTTCATTTGGTTGAAATTCTTGTGGAGTTGTTTGAAAAATAGGACAGATGTAGGAGTGAAAATAATGAAAAACAGGTATGAATGGATTTCGTTTAACACCGAATCCAGCACAGCTCTGTCTCTGTTTGAATACCATAGATGAACATAGCTTAAGGACTCTGAGTAGTCTGAGTCTAGCTTTGCAGAATCAAACTGTCTTCACAGTTCAGGAGAGCAAAGCAGCTGGCATAGGAAATGACCTTGGACTGGCAGGAATAATCTGGTTCAAGATATAGGAAGTCTGTTAGCTGTACTGTAGCTCACACTCAACAAAGACACCACTACTGTAGCTAGTCTTAAACAACAATTCACTCTTATCGTTAATGAAGTTTCAGTTGCTTTGTGTCACACTGATATGATATTATCATTTCTCAAAGCACTGTTAAAGCTTGAATAAAAACTTGCGAAAGCGATGTATTTCCTGTGTCAAATTGTTATCAACATATAATGACATTATCCACGATTTGTCTTGGCAGAGTTTCTGACCTTGCCAGAGTGAATCATTTGCTTGGTGCTACGAGGAGTGCGGTGTACAGAGAGGCCTTAATCTAAAAAAAAAAAAAAAAAAGAAAAAAGTTAATGTTCCCATGAATACATGAAATTGCCGATCTCCTGGCTCTAGGCTTACTTTCCTGTTTCAGCCCAGTACCCACAAAGTTGACACACCCCCCCCCCCCCCCCATGTCATACTAATACATAAAGAATTAAAAAAAAATACGTTTGGGAAAACAAATTTTGGAGTTTCAGAAGAACCGTAATACACAGATAAATGAATAGATTTAACAATTAATAAATACCATCCATCCATTTATTTCTGGCCGCCTATCCAGTAGTCTTAGCGCAGATACCCAGAGTTCCCTGTAAGTTAATACCTGTATTTCTGTTTACTGTTAGTTTGGGGACATTTGTTTACATATTTTTCGGCTTTGATCCTATGTTGCGGTTATGCAGTTAAAATGTCTTCCTTATTTACCATAAAACCTTAAAACCCACACCCCTTGTGTTCTTTACATGACAATAGATTAGGTCAGGTGCCTGGCTGAATAATATTTGCAAAGTATTTAAGCTTTAATAATAATGAAAACTACATAAAGTTCACTAGAAGCCCTTACCTGGCTGTCTTATCAGTAAAAGACATAATTAGACCGGAATGATACAGGAAGCATCCACCTACAAATTTTGTTACCTATAGCAACAGAACGGGAAGCACCACATTACTGCCGCTTTGTGTTTACATGTGTGTGTACCTGTGGGTGTGTGTTCTGATGCTTACAGTTGGTATTTTTTTATTTTGGAGAACATATAAAAACAGAAGCAAATTATACTATAGTTCAGTTATTGCACTGTTGTTAAACCAATAAAATGTTAATGCTGGTTCATACTTCCACCAGTTAGGTCAGCACATTGTATTTAAATGATGGCTGACGTCGCATACAGAGATGATTAAACTCATGGATGAGGGTTGGTCAACTCATGCACCGTCTGCATGATTCAGCCTTGAGTGTGTGTTCAGCCTTGGCTTTTTTTTTTTTTTTTTAATTAAGGAGGTGAAGGGACACTTGATATGAAGAGATATTGTGCTTTAGCTAAACAGTCCTGTTTTACCCCACAGTTTGTCCCACACTGGTGTACATTTGCTAATCTTACATGTCTTGTTTTTGTTACTTAAAGAAATAACATTTTACATTTTATCAATGTGGGCTATGTAGAGCAAGGACAGTAAATTTGAACTTGGAAAAACAAGAACGTAATAATAATCTGCTATGACAATAGTGGAATAAGTCTTGTCAAACTTTGTTCATGCAAAGTGGAGGTGAAATTATGTGGGGGACCAAAAACTGCCAAAATCAAAAATTAGTAAAGAAATTCCTTAATAGGAAAAAAAACCCTGATATGCCATTAAATTGATATAAATAATATTCTGAAATAATAGGATTCTAGATATATATTGGCATTAATCTATTTGTACAAATATGTAATTTCCCCATTATAACTATTTATTAGTTTTATTCCTTCTGAGAGACAAAGGTCCAAACATAATTTAATTAAGGAATAGCTCAATAAATAATTGAATAAACGCATTTAAAACTGAATAACTGATATAAAAAAATAATCTAGTTTAAAAGTCAGATGAAAAATGTCAGTTATAGCATATATTTATGTATTTTTGGTGTTGAAGGGATATTTTTAGAGTTTGCATGACAGGATATGTACATGCAACAAGCAAATACATCACACATCAACTTCAGTTAATTTACACATTTTTTTATATGTAGGCAGATAAGAAAAGATAAGTTTTTCCTTAGTGTGCAAATCAGATTAAAGTTGAGTAGAGCTTAAAGGTCTTTTATTGCATAGGATATATCTTCAATAAAGTGCAATAAAAATAGATAATTTCATGTAATTTGGTCATTGACTTCAAATCTTCAGGATATAAGATGTTTGGTATGTCTTAGTCAATTGGTAATTTAGAAAAAAAGATTTTGAAGGAGTGGTCTCATTTAATTCAGCTGTATAAAAATGTCAAAGAGCAAAGTGAATGGAAACTTCTACTCTTTTAAGGGCATTTTACCTTTTGCCTGTATAAGCTAAAATCAATAGTTGTACTCCCTAATCAAACTCCTTCATCATGCAGTGACTGATATTGTAGCATCTTTATGAACATTGACACAGATTTCCTTGTCATCTGCAGGTTCTTATTGCAGAGTCTTGAGGACTTGGACTCCAGCCTCCGTAAGCTCAACTCTCGTCTGTTTGTGATCCGAGGCCAACCCACTGATGTCTTTCCCAGACTTTTCAAGGTGAAACTTGAATCTGATTTAAGCTGCACAACCAACAGTGCCTCAAACATTTTGTGTGAATCCTAAACATTCTACGATTTACTCCTTTTTTCCAGGAGTGGAAAATTACTCGTCTGTCATATGAATACGACTCTGAGCCCTTTGGGAAAGAGCGAGATGCAGCTATTAAGAAGCTGGCCTCTGAGGCTGGAGTTGAGGTGACAGTTCGCATCTCCCACACACTCTATGAACTGGACAAGTAAGTTATTATCACACCTTACCACAACAAACAGTGCTGTCATATTGTTCTTTGTCCTGAGCAAGTTTTTTTTATGAATCTGTTTCTGATCTTTGCATCTGCAGGATCATAGAGTTAAATGGGGGTCAGTCTCCCCTCACCTACAAGCGGTTCCAGACTCTCATCAGTCGTATGGACCCTGTGGAGGTGCCTGCGGAGTCCATCACTGCTGAGATAATGGGGAAATGCACTACCCCTCTGTCTGAAGATCATGATGAGAAGTTTGGGGTCCCCTCCCTGGAGGAACTCGGTAAGGTCTAAATTATGTAATGAAATGTAATTGTAAAAAGTAATTTTCATTTGTGGAAAAAAGCAGCACTACTAGTAGCCGTCTAAAGCTGAGTTTCCACCAGAGATTGTTAGACCCAGCAGCTGTTACTGTATTTACAAACAGTCTGTGCAGCAAACATAAACTGCATGTAAATGATGGACGTAATTGCAGGTGTGTCTTAAATTGGATCAGATTCACTCTTACTCACCACCAAGATGGACGCATGCATTAGGGACAATTCCAAGTTGGAGGCTTTATACCAGACCTCACTAATTAATAATTCATATAGTAACATGTCCATCTTTTATATACAGATTATGATGCCAAGGGTAGAATAGGAGTCCTCTGTCAGACTTTACACATAGCTGCTGATTGAGGAAAGAGTTGTCAGATATTAATCTAACTGTAGTAAGAAAATATGACTGAGCAGATGTTATCTGCTCAAATCAACATTAGTAATATCTTCCTTAGCAGTTCATGTTTAAAAATGTCTTAAAAACACAAAAATATATTTTCTCAGCAGTTATAAAGAAAACTAGTGAAACTTCTGGGGCTTGAGCATAATCTGCATTTAAACACATAACATGGACATGCCCTATTTTTGGCCTTCATATATGGATTCATATATTACTTGTTGTATTTCTTCATAAAAAAACACAGGACACTGTCCTGTTGTATTACTGATTACTCTTGCCTTTTTTGTTGTTTCTTTTGTATTTTTTTTTGTTCATTTATCTATAAAAATTTAATAAACAGAATTATAAAAAAAAATAAAACAAAAAATGATCAAGGACAGGAATAAAAAGCCCTCTTTAAATAAATCTACCTACACATGTAGTTATCCCTCTTGTTGTGTTGGTTTGCCCTCTTCTGGTCATAATGAAGATTACTAAAATGGTATAAACTGCACATATTCTTTTCAGGGAATTAAAAATATATGAAAAATGATAATATGTGAGTTTTAATTTGACCCCTGCAGGTTTTGATACTGAAGGCCTGTCCTCAGCTGTGTGGCCAGGAGGAGAGACTGAAGCTCTCACACGACTTGAGAGGCACTTGGAGAGGAAGGTCAGGCAAATCGAGCAGAGAATTTTTGTTAAATCATTTTTTATTTTAGTACAATCCCACTGCTCTGTCATTTAAAATGAGTTTCGCTGTGATACAAGTCTCAGGTTTTCATGTGATTGTTCCTATCAGGCATGGGTGGCAAACTTTGAACGTCCTAGAATGAACGCCAACTCACTGCTTGCCAGCCCCACAGGCCTCAGCCCCTACCTGCGCTTCGGCTGCCTCTCCTGCCGTCTCTTCTACTTTAAGCTTACTGACCTCTACAGGAAGGTAAGTGTGTAGGAATATACTTAATTAATTACACTTAAAAATTGGGTTTCTAATTATCTTTGAAGTCTTTAAATAAGGATATGAAGGATATGTTCCACAAGAACCCAACCTGATGTGTAAATCAGATTCAAAACTGTGAACAAAGTCATCCTCTTGACAACCAGAATTACAGTTGTCATATGACAATGGTCGTCCTGGTCAGAATTTACATCATGTTGCAGGATTAAAAGCAGACTGGGTGAGAAACCTTCAGATAGGGCAGATGCAATCAACCATGAATGTCTTTTATTTCCTCTAGATCAGGGGTCACCATTTCATTTTCCCAAGGGGCCACATGAGAAACTACAATTGTAGTGGAGGGTTACACCAACAAACTGCACTTGGTTCTGCTCAATATTAATTTGATCTCTTTATAAGCTTATTAGTGCAGCCCCTCCCACAAAAGTCCCATTTTCTCATGTGTCCCATTGTGAAAATTATTTGCCATCAATCCTGTTGACAAAGCGCTCTGTTTACATATTCTTGGCCCAGCTCAGCTAAACTGTTAGCAACTTTTGACTTTTAGGGTGGATTAAAGCACACCGCTGTGCTTTATGGAAAAGGTGATAAGGATTTGTAACACAAGAAAAACAATCGATAGTCATAATATCTTAACCATCTTGTTTGATCTTTCTGATAATGGATGGCCTGAATTAAAATGAAAATGAAAATGTGATTAATCTCCCAACCTTGTTAGGAGAGTAAAACATTGTTTGAACTGAAGTGTGAACAGAAGACGCTTTAATTAAGGTAATTTTTCTTTCATGCTCAGGGGGAGAAGGTTTCCAGGATATCTTCTCCTTGTATTAATAGGAACTTTTTTTTACTGATAAAATGATTAATATATTGAAATAATTTTCTCATAAAACAGCTGTTGAAAAAGAAAATTAACCAGGTCATCATACATCTTGGTGAATGTAGTAATTAAAACCAGTATGCATATCAGAGTCAAGTGCAGATTCTTGATGCTGTGGTGGATTATCCATCTGTCAATCAATCCATTGTCTGCAGCTTATCAGGGTTTGGGTGACAGGGACAGCAGTCTGAAGCAGAGCAATCAGACTTCCCTCACCGTGCCCACCTCCTCCAGCTCATTGGGGGGAGACACAGAGTTGTACTTGGCTAGCTGCGAGATATAATCTCTCCAGTGAGTCCTGGGACTGCCCTGGAAACAATAGAGCTACTCCAAGTCCCCATTCTTGGTGTAATATTTAAGTGTAAACTATTACTGTATTTATTTATTTATTTTTGATTAAATATAAGAAAAAAGATGAAGGATTTTTGTCCCTTTTTATATGTTTCATTTTTAGACACTTTACCTCACAGGGAGGAATCGAAAACACTGACTCAGATCTGAGTGCAAGAGACAGGGATTTACTATATGGTTGCAGTAGGGCTGACTGAAGGCCGTGGCTGGTATTAGCAGGCTGCGATTTGGCTGATTGTTGAGTAAGTTAAGTGGTGCTGCACTGAGCTGGAATCTTTTTAGGCATGCTGGTGAGTTTGGTATGCGTATCACCAGGCTGAGAGCATCATTGGTGGAAAGCTTTTGGGGGTACAGTCTGATGGCAGAACAGGAGATGACCGAGTGGCAAGGCCAGACACCCACACACACACCAATTGTCTACAAAATGGGGCCCATAACAGATATGAGTAATGGAAAAAACCCAACACAAGGAGTGAGTCATGGAAGGTACACCCAGTACTGTGACATCAGATATATTTGCAGGGGTGATTTAATGCTCTGGCTGTTTATTTTGCCATGTAATGATTCACAGTTTATTCTGTAATGAGGTGAATTAACCAGTACTGCCTCCCTCTTGAATTTTTTCGTTGTATGTTTGGACTCAAGTGCTTATATGTAAATGAGCTAAAGTAATATAGTGGTTTAGTCTTTATCTTTTATCACATTACCTACTACTACCACTACTACTACTACTTATAGTAGTAGTAGTAGTACTACTAGTACTACTTACTGCATTTCGTTGCCCTGTACTTGTGCATGTGCAATGACAATAAAGTTGAATTCTATTCTATTCTATTCTATTCTATTCTATTCTATTCTAATAATAATAATTTTCCTTTAAAAAAAACAAAAAAAAAAACCCCTCCTGCGTAATATACAGCTGGTGTAGTCAAATCTCTGACTGCCTCAGACAGTAACGTGTCTTTCTCCTACTTGACAAGGTGAAGAAGAACAGCTCCCCTCCTCTCTCGCTCTACGGTCAGCTGCTTTGGCGTGAGTTCTTTTACACAGCGGCCACCAACAACCCCTGCTTCGACAAGATGGAGAGTAACCCCATCTGCGTTCAGATACCCTGGGACCGCAACCCCGAAGCGCTGGCCAAGTGGGCAGAAGGCCGCACCGGCTTCCCCTGGATTGATGCCATCATGACCCAGCTGAGGCAGGAAGGCTGGATCCACCACCTGGCTAGGCATGCTGTGGCCTGTTTCCTGACAAGAGGAGACCTGTGGATTAGCTGGGAGGAGGGAATGAAGGTAGACAGTGTCCTACTATTGTTCTGATGGGAGTAATGCTAGTATCTGGTTTCTATTTAATTCATACCAAACACCACTTGGGGAGTTTAAAAATAGAATATAAGTTTACTTGCTGGCATCCAAAATTAGTTTTTTGCTTTTAGAAGCTACTGTTTATAGTGAGTAATGGACTACTTAATACATTTATATGTTTTTTTTTCTTCATGAACATTTAACAAACGAAAGCCCTGAAAACCCCAAATGGTTCTTCACTGAGGAGCTGAAAACAGACTGTATGTACAAGGAGGCTATAGCTTCCTCGTCTAATAATCTAAAATTATGCACAAACGTCTGAGACTTGTATTCTTCTTCTGGTTGCAAATACAAGACTGAACCCTACCCTATGGGGGTATTTTTGAAAGTGATACCATCTACTGAATATCTCAGATGAGTTTGAATATTGGTGCCCTAGACCTGTAGGTCAAGGTCAGAGGTCAAGTTTTCTAAAAATGTGTCTACACAAAAAGATATCAACTAGAAATTTATACCATAAGTGCCAATATTGTTGTGTTAGTAAAAAATACTGGCACCTATTTAATAGTATTTTATTTTATTTACATAATTAGTGCTGCTCCTTTCAAGACACAGTGGCATTTTTAAATTAATAGCCATTATTATTATTCCCAGTAAATATTAAATATTCTAAGCACCTTGTGGCAATAAATAGCTGATCAGCATAATCAGCTGCTTCTTTAGTAAGTCACTAATCCTCAGCATTAACTGTAATGGAACTGTAATGAACTGCAGTCCGTTAGTCTCTGCTCTGCTCTAGCAGCACAGCAACCAGAAAACAGAGCAGGAGACAGATTATCGTCTCCAGCTACAGTCCAAATACGGCATGAAATCCTCTGTCGGAGCAGCTAATTGACATCAGGGAACTGTATATATTTAATCAGAAATTTACCCACAGTCATTTTTTTGTCATACTCAAACACTTGACTCATTTGTTGTTAACCGTCTCAGCAGGACCAAATATTGCTTCCCAGTCGATCTGAGATGTTTTTGATTGTGTGTTCAGGTGTTTGAGGAGCTGCTGCTGGATGCAGACTGGAGTGTGAATGCAGGCAGCTGGATGTGGCTCTCCTGCAGCTCTTTCTTCCAGCAGTTCTTCCACTGCTACTGCCCTGTGGGTTTCGGCCGCCGCACAGACCCCAACGGAGATTACATACGGTAGGGTTGCATCTGTCAAAACATCTGTACTTGACAATTTTTGCAAGAGCAGTAAAAATTTACAATGCAGCAGTAAATCTAAGGCTTTGATCATGTAAAATTAAATCCATAAAAAAACATTTTAGTGAAAATTCTTGTGACACACATTATCTCACTTAGTAAACAGACACAACCAAGCAATAAAATGTGTGCCTACTCAAAAATATCAGAGGAGTCTGTGTTTGAGAGATTTCCATCTAACATTTGGGTGGTTAATTCCACCATAGCAGTTGACGCTTTTCCTGGAAATTAATTATCCCACCCACATGCCAACTAAACCTCTTCATCTCTCCGCTCAGCCGCTACCTGCCCATTCTGAGGGGATTTCCAGCCAAGTATATTTATGATCCCTGGAACGCTCCAGAGGTTGTGCAGAAGGCAGCCAAATGTATTATTGGAGTACATTATCCAAAGCCTATGGTGCACCATGCAGAGGCCAGCCGTCTCAACATCGAGCGAATGAAACAGATCTACCAGCAGCTCTCCTGTTACAGAGGCCTCGGTAAGGATGCAGATACAGCATTATTAAAATTAAAATGAAGAAAGATCAACTGATGGATCACAAGCAGTGATTTGCAGTTAGATTTTTTCAGAACAAGTCTTCCCTTGTTTTTAAATATTTTTCAACACAACTGAAACTGCTACTTTGGTGTCATTTGCAATCCTTTGGTCCATGTCACACACTCTGCTCCATCAGCTTTCCAATAACAGACTGAACCCCACAAATATCTCTGAAGTGGAGGTATTAGGCTTTTCCTTGCTTTCTGTCATGTATACACTTCTACAGTGATGGATGCTCATATTAAAAGCTCAACGAGGCTGGGATGTGTAAATAATCCCAGTAATGCCACATCTTGACATCTCTATGGTGTCACTGAGAGTGGATATCTTTCATAAGTCCTACCCACTTCTGTTCAAAGCTTTTAATTTGGATGGGCAGCACCAAAGCGCAATAAGAACTATTAGACATTGTTAATCATACAAAGCTGCTCTCCTAGACCTAAGATTAAAATTATAAAGCTGGAAATGAAAATACCTGATTCACTTAAAAATAAATAAATAAATGCCTTATTTTGGACTGTAGTCAGTGATTTTAAAATGTCTCAAAAGTAGTAATGGAAAAAAACTCAAAGTCAGCATAAATATCTACAAATGAGGTATTTAAACCATATACATTTTCAGTGTTTTAATTTGGTGTTTTTAATATTATTGTTTGTGTATGTTTTGGACTAACTCTGTAACTCTCTGTGTCTTCAGGTCTTTTGGCTACAGTTCCATCTGGCTCTAATGGCAACGGAAATGGAAATGGAAACGCTGAGGCATCCTCAGATTCGATGCGATTCTCTGAGACTTCACGTGATGCTGCAGCTCCATCTAGTAAGTGGCACAGAGACCCACTCCTCCTCTGACACTTCAAACTTGTGGATGTTTCATGACTTCCTGTGTAGCCTCTGGCAGTGAACTCTTTGAAGAAGACCTGTTTGTTCTTTTATTTATTTCTCAGCCTATCAGATGCCAGTTCACTCCCAGGGAGACTGGCAAAGTGGTGTCATGATGTACGTGCAGGGGGATCCGCAAACCAGCGTCGGCATGCACCAACATGGTGGGGACTAACTACCCGTGCACCTTCACTTGATTATCCACTTGATGCTTATCGTTTTCCTGTGTGTGCCGCTTTTACTGGTGCTATAACTGGACTGTATCACTGATTATCTCAGTTTCCAGGTTTTTTTTTATTGTAGACTCTACATTTTTATGAGTCTAAACAACAAGACAGTTAGTTTTAGTTGCAGCTGACCATCACCCATCTGTCATTCTAAGAAAAATAATCTGCTCACCCTGCAGGATATTTTCCTTCAGTAACAGGCGTGCTGATTAGCTGGGAAGCTTTGGCTCTTTGCTACCCAGAGAAACCCAGAGAAAAGCCATTGAACATGACTGTGCTAAATTTCACACACCATTAAGAAGAGAGCAGTGGTCCCTTTAAGTCTAAATTTAGTAGAAAAGTAAAAGGACTTCCTCCTGACACAACCAGCTGATTTAAACTCCAAACTTTGTTGTTATGAGGTGGCGATGCTTGTCACTGCCCCTACACCTTCATAACACGTGGAAGTACATTTGTTTGTGTTGATTTGTTGTCGGGTCTACATGGAGTGGATGGTTTTCTGATCACAGCATTTTAACATATTTTTTAATAAAAATAAAAACAAAAACAAAGAAACGTGTTTACATTTCTTTAAACAAATTTAACATGATTGTAGCCTTGATTGCTGCATTTCATTTAGATCTTTTAGATCTTTGATAACAGCAAACTGCTCAGGGGGCCTGTTTTTACAGACTAATTAAAAGTAAGGGATGTCTTTTGAAGAACATTTTAGGCTGTTCAGATTTAGTTCAGTGGTTTAGTTCAGAAAACCACATCCATTGATATGTGAGAATGTTGTGTAGAATGATATTTCAGTGTTTGCACGGTGGCGCAGCGGTTAGCACTGTTGCCTCGAAGCAGGAAGCTCTTTCCTGTGGAGTCAGCGCATTCTCCCCGTGTGTGCGTGGGTTCTCCCAGGTACTCTGGCTATCTCCCACGGACATGCAGTGAGTGTTGTTAGGTTAACTGGTGATTGTAAATTGCCCTTAGGTTTGAATGTGAGTTGCTGGGATAGAGTCAGTCTATTAGTGGAAGACAATGGATGGATATTTGAACATATAGCAGGTGTTTACACAATGGTTTTATAGTGTAGTGGTTTGATCTCAGGAGGAGACACAAGTGCCTCTGGGGCATCCAGCATTAAAGAATGCAGCATACCCACCGTGGTGACCCCTGGTAAATAAAGTAAATAAGGGAGCACCTGAAAGCAGCTTTTTTAAAAAAACAAAAAAAACAAAAAAGGATTCCAGTTGATTGGACAATATGAAACCGGTCCCCAAGTGGAACGAGTTTTGCGTACTTTATGTGCTTCATGCATTAACTGCATCCTTTCATGCATCTTCTTCAGTGTTTCGCTGCTAATCCTTGAATCTTAATTGAAGTTCCAGGTTACGCTGCCAGTACCAGTATGATGTGTTACACTCAAGGCACGCAGCAGAATCCTGGTCCTGTAATTCAAAAAGGTGCGAGTGAAACATTTCACTGATTGATGATGATTTCTTTTATTAATCTTTCTTAACTGGTTGAAAAACTTGAGTCCCAGTCCTGTGTTTGACCATCACTGCACGCCACCCCTAAAAGAGTGTTTTCATTTTAAGCCATGTTTTTGTATTTAGTCGAAATTTATAGTTTCATGGTTTATTGAAATGTGCTCTTATGTTTTTTTAGGGCCTGAACACCACCCCACCACTCAGACCAGTGGCAAACGACACAGTGAGGACTCTGGGAATAGCAAAAGTTCCAAAGTCCAGAGACAGAGCATCCACTAAAGAGGTCAGTTGCAGTCTCACACATTATTATTATTATTATTATTATTATTATATAAAACACATACAAGATGTACTTTAGTGAGCAGCATTCAGAGAGGTGGGTCAGAAATAGGAATTTTATTCCTTGTTTTTAATAATACGGTGAAACGTACTGACTGTCAGTCCTTGTTTTCACTGCTTCTGCCAGTAGAAACCATCTGAACAAGGCAGGCATGAGCCAAACCTTTTCAGTGTTTTTATCAGCCGTTCCTGCCTTTATAATCCACAATATCCACACAATGAGATACACAAATTTTAAGTCAGTAATTAATAGCAGTTTACTAACCACTGTTAAGAGGAACTCTGAAGTGATGTAATTGCCAGCCAGAGGTTTAAATGCAGCACCACCTCATGTTGCTTTCATTTCCTTGTAGTCATGTTTCAGCCTCTTTATTTTATGTTTTGCTTTGCTGTGGATTTAACTGAAACAGCTGCAACCATTGTGATTGTGAGTTCAGATGAGAGGAAGATAGTTGAGTGTTTGTTGACATGGCTGATTTTTTTTTTATCAGTGTTTATGTTCTTTAAATGCCGGATTCCCAGTGTTCCGTTCATTCGTTGATCAAACAGCAGACACACATCTGGACCAGTAACAGTACACCTACTTCACTCAGAGTTCCTGTAATGCAGTAAATATTTGTATGGTCTCAAAGCACCTAATTTCAGCAGATTACCCTCACTCACCTCAGGTCATGTGACAGGAAAAGTTGTAGGTCAGATTCTCAATGTTTTGTTTTCCTTAAGATGTAATGTTGGAATGTTTTTCAGTGCGCTGAAAAAGTCAGCACTGAAGGAGTTAAATGTATTTTCAGAACTGTCTGAACATGCCACTTATTGTTCTTTCTTCTGTTGCAGGTGTTTCAATCATATCGAGAACACAGCCAAAACTAAACGGACGCTAAAATAGACTCAAATATTTCTTACAGCACTACAATGCACGAACACACCTTCAGGACGGGCATCCCCACCTGTCACAAAACATGTTTCTCAACTTAATCGGACTGAATATTATTACAGTGTGGGCCAGCCAGTGATGTTACACTGTGCTCCTGTTTGGGTTAATAATGCCGAGACTAAAGTCTTTGTGTATATAATGAATTTGCTAAAAGCAGCTCACATACAACGTGTACATATTTGGATATTGTATGTGTGTTTTCTCTCTTTGTGTAGCCATAGACCCGTTGATATATTTTTGATATGAGAATTCATTGTGGATTGATCGTTCTTTTGGGGAAATTTTCAATAAAAAGAAATGCATTTTTAGACCTTCCATTAAAACATAAATGGTCAGAAATGTCTGCTAATGCACCCGAGTTTTTAAAGTTTTTCCACATTGAGCCCATTGAGTGTAAATATCAGCAAAAATCCTTTCTGTGTTTCAGTACTAGTGGACTCGTTTTATTCCTTCAAACTTCTATATGACACAAACCATCATGTTATTGCCCTCGTCTGTGTTTATTGAGAAAAGGTGAGAGGACTACAGAGCCTGCATATTCCTGGTGTGCCACCCCACCACCCATATACTCCCTAATAAATGTACCACTGGAGAGAAATGCTTCACTTGCTTCTTGTTCCTTCTCAATGTGCTTGTTTAATTAAAACAGCTTCAAATATACAAATAGTTTCAGTCTTTTCTTTGTAACTCAAAAGTCAGAGTTCAATCTTTGAGAAAAATTTGCAGTTTCCAAATGTAATCAGCCCTTTCTAGATTTGTAGGTTTTCATTCAAGTTGATACACATTACAATGGTACCTTCAAAAGCAACGCAATTGGCTGGATGACCTATTGTAGTGTCTAAGAATAATTTTAGAGATCTTAATATATTCCACCGGCTTTAGTGTGATGCCTTTAGTTATCAAACCTGAGGCTCAGTCATTAAACAAGTTAAATAACTATTTGCGGCGAAGCAGAAGATGACAAACAGGCACAACATTTCAGTCTCGACCACGTAGAGCAATTAAAGTAGCATTATTCAGTACAGACAATGGAAAAATCCCCCTGCCACTTCATAGACCTGTACACAAAGCAACCCGGTAATAGAGCTGTTTTACATTATTATATTAACGTTTTTCAAACCATTTATTATGCAGACTCAGCACCGTGCATAGTTGTTATAAGAGGAGGTTGGGGATCCATAATTGATAAAGAGTATTAAGACATGTTGGCTGCTGTTGGGTTTTTGGGGGGTTTTGTTTGTTTGTTTGGTGTACCCAATAAAGTGGCCAGTGAGTGTACTTTGTCAATGTTCTCACTACAGGTACAGTATTAGATTTATATGTGGCTTTATTTGGTAGCCAGTAAAAGTCTGACCTACTGAACCTGCGGCCCAGACACTGCATAGGGCATAAGTGTAGTCTCACAGCAGGAGAGGTGAATACACTGGACTACCACTTTCTCTACACTCACACTGGTGCATATCAGTGCAACCACTGTGGACTTTGTATTAGTGAGCTGGCAGGTTAAAGACCATCTGATGTTGGCTTCAATGTCCATCTAATGCTGTTTTAATCTTGGAGGTAATTTATCCAAATATCACAAGGTGGACCACATCCTGACCACTCCCCTTACAGCCACAATGAAAATGCTTGATTTTCCAAACAAGCATACAACCTTTTATCCTCACTTCCATGTCCCACCCTCCCTTTCTTTTTCCACTGGTTGTCAAATGGTACCAGCGGTACCTGGTAGGCCTGCATGCCACGGCCTGTGCTTCACTATCAATGAACAATTAAAGAAAAAAAGAAGTCTTGGCCTTCCCTCAAAAGAGCAAAAAGATAAAAATAAATAAATAAATAAATCAACAAAATAGTAAAAACACTTTTTAAATAATTTATTTTCTCATGCATAAAATGGTTTTGTTTGGCCAGAGAAAAATGAATGGTCTTCTGTTAAGGCAAAGAATCTGTCACCATACTTAACTACTACACCACCTATCACACATATCCTCCAAAGGAGACACACCTGTGATATCTATTTCAAAATCCTACATCGCCTTGTTCTCAAGTTATTGCATTCACAAGATTTTCAGAAAATTTGACCTCTAACCTTGAGGCCACTGAATAGTATCGATTTGAAGCTCCTACTTGGCCTCGTTCTTGAGTTATTACATTCACAAACTTGCATCAGCCTTTTACAGCTGAGGATTAAAAACCATACAGACTCTGTGCTGCAGTTAAAGTCTTCTCTCAGAGAAGAAAAGCAGCTGTTTCACACACACAACAGGCACTTCCCAAACTGGAAACTTTTACAGATAGTGTCATATTTCCTGAACAGTCTTCAGCCTTTTGTGGGATTTTAATTTGCCTGGCTTTTCTTATTTTCCTTGCACAAAGCTGAAGCAGTAAACCACATTTCATAACAAGGTGCGCACCGACACTCAATCCTCAGCAGATTTCAGAGGAGCCACAGGGTTGAAGAGCGGCCTCTGCTGCCTGAGCTGCAGCTTGCCATAACTCGCCTCAAAGTCCTTCTTTGTTCCCACAATAACGGCCAGGCTGCCGGAGCGAATGTCGTATCCGTAGGAGGCTAGTTTCTGGATACGATACAGCACGAGCTGCGTGGTGAGCTCGAGTACATTTGGAGATTCCTTCACCTGATCCATCGTCACTCCCGCATCCATCAGCCCCTGAAACCGCCCCAATAAGGTGGGCAAGGAGTAGTACAAGACGGCAGGGCAGCGGATCACTACTTGCTTAAGTTCGTCTTTAGAGCAGCAGAGAGCCGCTTCGATGTAGTCCATCGCCCGTTGCATGTCCTCAGGCTTCAGCTCTGCGATGGAGGCTCTGAGGCTGGAGACCAGGCTGAGGAGCTCCTCTGTGGTGAACCCCTTCTCCCTCAGGAAGCCCAGACTGTCCCTCCAAGCCTCAGCTGGTCGCAGCAGAATGTAAGGGTTCTGGCTGAGAAGCTTCTGCAGCCAGACACGTAGGTTCCTCTCCTCTCCACCCAGGTCGAGGTAGATCTCCCTCAGCGTGTGGATGACCTCCTGGTTGCGCTCCACAGGCTGACTGAAGCTCTGCGGGGCACTGGCCATCAGCTTGCTAATGATCCTCTTGCTAAGGCGAAGGTTCTGGAGGTACAGGATGTTGGCCTGCTGGTTACCGTGGTGAGTAAGTGTAAAAAAGGAGGCTGGGAACTTTTCAATGATGTTCATCAACTGACGTTTGCTGGGACAGACAGACAACCAGAGGTCTCGCTGCGTGGCGACGTCCTCTGGGCGACACAGGATAGCCTCAGGGTGAGTTTCCAGGATGTGGGCGATAGCCGTTGTGTCTGCACCCATGTCTCTCAGCAGGTCAGCGGTCTCAGAGACATACGCAGAGCACTCAGACAGAACCCAGCCTCTGAACTTGCGGACCTTTCGAATGTCCACTGAAAGATCATAAAGGGAGTCCACTGTGCGCTGGTTTTCCACTCTTTTGCTGGGAGAGGTATCAGTGGAGGTGGAGGCTGAAGGAGGTAGGAGCAGCCTCACCCTCTGTGAGCAGGTGTACAGGGTGGCAGAGGTGATGCGAAGCATTGCTAAAGAGTGTAGTGGATCTGTGCAGAACAAATGAGAAAAAGCACAAAAAATTACAATTTTTACACACCGAGATGAAAGATGTGCTCCATGATGCATTACAGAGGATTTGCAGCGTTCGTGTCGTGTACCACTTATGACTGCCCGTCACAAGATTCATACTGTCAGCTGCCAGCTGGCAATCTGGTGATTTTCCTCATTCAGTTAACTCACTTGCTCTGAAAATACTGAAAAATAACAGCAACAACTTTCTTGAGCCTATGCTGACTTTTTCATCACAAATATTACATTGAGAATCACCAGACACTGCACAAAAGGATATTATAGTAAAATTTTGTGATATGCTGAGTCGTCGGCTTTATCACATTTAATCAACTGCAGATAACAAAAGTTAAACTATATCCATTCAGTCTGATACTGGTCTGTCATCAGTGTGATATCAGTCTGCACTTGAATGCAGTCAAGTTGGCAATAACATGCAGTCTGTTTCTGGACACCGAAACTGAGACATGGTCAAAAATCTGTTGCTGTCCACAATGACAGAAACAGACAGACACATTCAGCAGTTGTTGGTCCTGTGTATCCCTGTATCGCAACAATATCGCCATACAAAATATGCACCTTACCATTAATGATGACTATGAAGACCAGCGTGTCAGGCTACATTTCACTGTGTGTTATACTTGTATAACTATGCATGTGACAAATAAAGAACCTTGAACCTTGAAAATATTTATAGGCTCAACCTGGACACTTTTTGTTATTTTTAATATTCAGAAAACGCCAAAAACAAAACAAATAAAAAAAACCACTCAAACAACTCATAACTTCACCACGTGTCTCACCTTGTGACCTTATGGGGACAGAACTGATTTTATATGAAAATAATTACTTAAAAACCACTGAAATACATTGTAACACATTAAAAATCCCAAACAAACAACATTTAATTTAAAACATATAAATCCACCTTTGTGTGTTTATGCTGCACGAGACTGAAACCATTGCATAAAGTTGCATAAACCCAACAGGGCACGGTGTTGTCCCGACAGCTGCCGCGCACACGTGATGCTGCGTGTTGTGTTATGTATTAAACAGCATGGACTGCAGACGGATCACAGCCTGCCACGACTGCACACGGACACAAAGCGCCGGCAGATCTGAATACAGATGCTACAGAGCCCGTTGGAGCGGCTTTTTACATAAAAGCGAAGAAAAAGACGAGTTAATTTACCCGTTTGTGAGTCTGTGGCCGCAGAACCCCGCTCGTCACACCCACTGCTCTGCTTTCATAACATCACAGCAGCCGTTGGGCGGAGTCACAGGGCTTGGCGCATGGGAGACACGTGACTGCCTGCAGCCTATAGCAAGAGTGGAAATGTACTACAGCTGTTTTTCCTTCTTCTGACTAGTCGTATTTCAAACTCACAATACAGGATAAAACAAAAAAGATAAGCTGAAATTTTTTTTTACAGAAACTAAAACAGAAAACTACGGAAGCTTGTTTGGAGATTAAAAAAAATTGTGTAACTATCAAAACATTTCATATTTTTATCTAATAAATAAAAAATACTTAAAGTTATTTATTAGTTATTTTATCAAAAATGTGAGTTACGAAGTCAAAAATGTAACAGTGACTCGATTTTTTTTT
>NW_024582545.1:1183970-1185769 GCF_018398535.1 Haplochromis burtoni
TGTGTGTGTGTGTGTGTGTGTGTGTGTGTGTGTGTGTGTGTGTGTGTGTGTGTGTGTGTGTGTGTGTACATTAAATGGGAATCTGCAGACCCAGGCTGTACATTCACTGCCATGATAGGTGTGTGTGTGTGTACCTTTGTTATACACACGCTTAGATAAAGTGGAGCTGTATATCCTTATAACCTAACTATTAAGCTGGCAAAAAACAAAAAAGTCAGCCATAAGTCTGTAATCATTTTGTTAGGGTTAGGGTGATCTGCACATTTATACCAAGAATATATATGTTCTTCCGTTTTGTTATAATTTCTGAATCTGTTAATCTGATTCCATACAGTATTACCTCAACAGAGGTCTGTGAATCTTACAAGAGGCTCATTTAACTGTACTGCATTATTTTAACCACAAGAGGTCACTGTGAATCCAGGGTAGACAGGTAAAGGTTTAATAATAATAATAATAATAATAATAATAATAATAATAATAATAATAATGGATTGGATTTATATAGCGCTTTTCAAGGCACCCAAAGCGCTTTACCTGCTTCATGCCCATGTGGGTATTCAGTGTTTTGAAAAGAAGGCAACATTAGGTTCTTGAAGACGTTTTACTTCTCATCCAAGAGGGTTCTTTAGTTCTAAAACAGCAGGTGGACAGTCAGAGTCATATTTAAGCTTCAAAATGTAGAGTTGGACGTTTCAAGACCGGTCTTGGTCTCGAGACCACTTTTACGTGGTCTTGGTCTTGTCTTGGTCTCGCTGTCTCGCTCTCGCTGTCTCAGATCGACATAGTAGCTGTGTCCCAAAACGTCAGCTGCATCCTTCGGAGGCTGCATTTGAAGGCCGATTACGTCACAGCCAGGCGAAGAAGGCTGTCCTTAGATTAGAACTGGACTGTCACCAGCCTCAGGCTCTTCACCTTTTCAAAGACAAAGCAATCATTTAGTTAAAATATTAGATATTGTTTACCTGTAAATGCACAAAGACAATTTAGAAATGTAATTATTGTCAAGAGTGAACAAGCACCGATAGCGTAATCTACAGCTGTGGCCAAACCTTTAGAGAATGAGAAGTGTTGTTTGTTTATTTACAAAGTTTGCTGTTTCAGTGATAGTTATATATCATATTATATCACTTCAAACAGGTGATCCAGTAATGCTGCACTAATGAATTAGACAAACATGTCCTTTGCAAAAATATTTTCACTCTGTTTCCGGAGGTGCCCGCCTTTTGCAAAAGTGCCCAGCTTCTGTCCTCACAAAGACAGAAGCACATGAATACACCCACAAAAGAGCACGCACACTCTCGTAGGCACGGCCTCGCTCTGCCATTGTACAGTACCTGATGCGGTTCTGGTAGATGTCGTCCATGGTGAAGCTGCTTATCTGTCGGTAGTGTTGGCCTTTGACGGTGCGCTCGATGGTGCCGTGTCGAGGAGCCTGGATGACGCTGAAGACGATGGACTCCGCCTGGAGGAAGGTGGTGTAATAGAAGGGAAAATGCAGGGAAAGGAAGGACGGCTCAATGATATCGCCTGCAATGTCTCCCTAGGATGAAGCTACATAAAGAAGCAGTGTTTGTTCTCCACAACCAACAAACCAGCAAAATAGTGAGAACTCAAATTCAGGAATCTGCTTCCAAATATCTATAGTGGCGAACCTTAATATCACTTTTGGGTGTTATTCTCTAAAACTCTACAATAAGGCAGTAGAAAATAAATCTTCAAGTTTTTACTGAGAAATACAGATTTATTGGATTAACAGTGTTGGATTATCCCTTAAACCAGCTGGTTAGTTTAGCCAG
>NW_024582545.1:1185789-1187013 GCF_018398535.1 Haplochromis burtoni
TAGAAAATAAATCTTCAAGTTTTTACTGAGAAATACAGATTTATTGGATTAACAGTGTTGGATTATCCCTTAAACCAGCTGGTTAGTTTAGCCAGCTTAGGTAATGATCTCAAAATAAACATTCAGAGGTCCAGCTCTTCTCTAAAGTGGTAACTGTAGTGCTTTGGGATGATTCCAAACATGATGCCAATTAGTTCACAAATCATACCAAGCTTCAAAGATATGACCTGTTTATATTGTACAGCTCATAAAGAGAATCAGATGCTTAAAGAAGGAAAAAGGCAAACAAGCTCATTTAAATTACTTCATACATATTATTATCTTTACAATATACTGTACTATGCTTTCTTTATCCCAGATGTTGGTATATTTACATATTATGTAAGCAAAACATAAATAGAATGAAGGGATAAACAAGACAAACAAAGTAGAACTGCTTCCTTAAAAGTGACCTTTTCCTTCCTATTTCCCTGTTTCCTGTGTATTATTGTAGAGTTTGAGGCAACTTTCTTTAAAGATATAATAAGCTTTGGAGTCAAGAAGAACAGGTGTGCAATGGAAACCTGAGATGAGAGGTAAAATGTGACATGACACTGATGATAATTTGGATTTTAAAAAAATTACATTTAGAATCCCTATATATCAGTATTGTTAAATAAATATTACTAAAACAATCAAAGGAAGTAGAATTGTATTTATAGTTTTAAGGATACAAGACATTTTAGGAAAATTTGACCTTATTTGACCTTGAAGAAGAGGTCATAGGTCCAGAGTAACGTGATATTTAGAATGCCCATAATTCAGTCCCTGTATGTCTGCATGTTGTCAGTACAACAAATGGCAGTAAGGAACACAATTTAAAATTGCTCCGTATAACATTAGTTTCAGTTTTTATAGCTTTAAATAATACAGCTTTTCTCCAATTTTTGACCAATAAATCACTTATTTGACCTTGAAGGCCTTGGTGGATGTATGCCAAATTTTAATGGATTGTTAACACGAGCCCTTCTGCATCCATACAAAGAATTCACTCAAAACCTTTCCAGCTGTCATGTTTACAGACAGAAAGACATACACCCAAAATCATAACCTCTTTGGCAGAGGTAATAAAGCAGAACAATGAATTTCTAAGAGGAGTAAAAGAAAACAGCAAGCAGAGGGAATGTTAAAGCGGCTCAGTAACGAGCGACAGTGCAGGGTAGATATAAATGATTCACATGAGAA
>NW_024582545.1:1187033-1203127 GCF_018398535.1 Haplochromis burtoni
TAACGAGCGACAGTGCAGGGTAGATATAAATGATTCACATGAGAAAGCAGATGATACTCTGCTAGACAGATGTGTTATTTACACTCTGGAATCTTTCCATTTATTTACTTTTACATCTAAAAAAAAGTTCCTTCAAACACTTCTCTCATTGTTCTGTAGGGATGTAAGCCGGTTAGATTAAGAGTAAATATACTGGAAGTTTACTCTGTTTCAAGCTGCTAACCAGCAGAGGGTGCGGCTATTTACTTATTTATAGCCCACATCCTTTGCTGCCTCCCTTTGCTGATAGACACAGTTGTCCCTTGCCACCAGCAAACCACCAGTGCCTTGATTACACTGGAACCACCTGCTGTCCTCATGTCGCTCTCAGGCATGCTCAGTGCTCTCTTGGATTAGACAGTTGTGGGACCTTCTCACGGGCATTAAGATTTGTGTTGTGGACCTCTCAGGCCACACATAGCCCATCTTCACTTAGCTGGAGCTCCAGATGATTTATAACAAGACTGAAATTTAATCCCATGGAGATAATAATGTGTTGTCTGCCACATACACGTATAGTAGAATAGCATCAGAAGCTTTATTCTAAGCAGGCCCAAGTTAATTGGGAATCTCAGGCACCACAGAGCACCTGTCTCTTCCTGTCAGTGACCTAATCCTCTAAAAACTGTGTCTGCCCTTTTCCTACTGATAACTCAAGACTTGGGAACATAAATTCGTGATAGCCATATATAAATGTTGTCGTGCGGGAGCAATTACGCTTTAATCCACTCTGCGCTGACGGCAGAGAGCCTTTAATAGCAAGAATGTTTTAATTACATTCCAGAGGAGACAAGGCAGGGCTGAAAAGCTCATCTTACACCACATTGTTCTTAGTAAAGGCTGTTTGTTGGGTCTGTCTTTCTGCAGAAGTTCTTTATTTTATTTTATTTTATTTTATTTTATTTTATTTTATTTTATTTTATTGTATTTTATTGTATTTTATTGTATTTTATTGTATTTTATTTTATTTTATTTTATTTTATTTTCAACACAAATATAAAAGCTCAAGCTAATAAAATTACAGACCATGCTTCAATCTCTGGAGATGAAAAATTAAGTAAACACAGATGTGGCAAAAAGACTGCAATTCCTCGAATGGCCACTTGAGGCTGTCTTTAAAGGCGAGTCAAATCCCTTAGGCTACGTTCACACTGCAGGTCTTAATGCTCAGTTCCGATTTTTTGATCAAATCCGATTTTTTTGTTCGGATTTTTTTTTTTTTGTTTGCTTGTTCACACTACAAACAAAATGTGACAGCAAACGGGCTCTAGTGTGAACCCTCAAAGCGGCCCGCATGCGCAAAAGAAGCTCTGTTAAGACCCAGAGCAAACAGTATTGTTTGACTGATGGCCCTTAATTGTAAGAGTTGTTTCGGACTTTACGTTCCCCAATTTTGCTTTAAGTTATTTTGTTATTTACATATGGCCTATTAATGATCCTTATTGCTGTTTTAGAGAGGAGCGCTGCTTCAAAGGATAGTTACAGATTTCTGTCAGAATCTGCAGATTATACAGTACAAATAAAATGTTCACGTTTCTCCAACGTTGTCTTCCCAACAGTTTCACTGACATCTACACTGGATGTAAAAGACGGATTTAATGCGACATTACCATTCAAACGGCAGTCGCTTTCTAAAACATCAGATATGTATCGGATTCAGTACTATATGAAAGTGGCCTGAGTCGGATTTGAAAATGTCAGATTTGTGTTGTTCAAACTGTCGTAACATGATCGGATTTGGGTCGCATAGGGTCAGAAAAGTCGGAATTGATGAGCTTTCGCCTGCAGTGTGAAGGTAGCCATAAACTCCCATATGAAACTGAAATGAAAACTTACATTATAACACTATTTAAAGTTTAGTACGATTAGTTGTTTTGACCTGTGTGGTATGAGTATGAATGAAGTATGAATGTCATGGTAATTTGGGGCTTATAATTATGACTTTAAACAATTATGACTTTAAACTGATCATTCCAGTGTGGAATGATCACGACACATGCAACTGGTTGGGGGTGAGTGGATGAAGGCAGGACAAAGACATGTTCTGGAACACGTACATTACTCAAAAGGGATAGAATAATTCAACCCAGTTTTCCATCAGGACAATGATCCCAACATAACGACTATTAAAGCCCCACCTTCAACCCTATTGAAAATTTGTGGGATATAGTTAAAAGGCAGGGCTTTGCGAGGAAACTACCAATTCTGCCAAGAAGCGTGGTCAGATATCCACCAGAATTAATGCAGAAGCTTGTTAATCTGGTCGAGATGCAACTTACTAAGCGGCACATCAACAAAGTATTGGTTGGGGTGCATGCATATATATTTTTGAGCCTGTGTAAATGAGCAGAAATCTAAAATAAATACAAATTTATATCTGCTGTACATTCATTTCACCTTGGAAAAAGAACACTCAAAGAAAGTATTTCAACCTCAAATTACGCTGATATTCATGCTATGGTGAGTAGACGTAAACAATAACTCTATGACATGAAGGTGATCTGTCTCTCCAAACTCTTAAACTAAAGACTCCTAAAATCAAGCAAATTATCTAATAGCTAGACTTTGAAATTATATTGAAAATCCTTTCAAAATGTTTTATTGTTCCCTCATGTCTTAAAGATGTTTCTTTTGTAATGTACGCTACTATATGTAGTTAGGAGCCTGCTTTTCTTCTTATATGTTCCTTTTGTAGGTATGTTTGCATGCTTCACGAGTACTCACTTGCTCTTGTTATTATTTTTCTCTGGTTTCTCTATATAAGCACCACACTGGAGCACTTTGTAAGAGAAATTCCCATAGTGACTTAAGCACTACGTGGTTTCAAACTTCAGTGATGCATGAGTAAGTTCCCTGAATTGTGTACACTGTGAAATATCTAAAGCTAGTGGGATGGGTCATATTTGCAGAGACTCTTGGTACATTATTCTGTCATCATCTTTTATTTGCTTCCACATTTCTTTCTTTAATCTGTGCCAGTGGCTCAGTAGTTCTTTATATATGTGCCTTTGGCTTTGTGAGACTGGAAAGCACAAGTGTGTCTGTGTATGCATCTGCTGTGTATCCGAAATAGTCCCTCATCTTGTCCTTACAAAGGAATGAGGAGCTGTGCAGGGTCAGAGAAGGCAGTAGGGGGGTCTGCAGGGGATAAATGGGTGTGTGTGTGGCTGTGAGGACTTGGTGAAGGAGAAAATAGATTATTCCATCTGTCTCAGAATCTGCCCTGCTGCTGACCCACACCCAGGAGACGGTGGTCACATGGTAACCAAACCTTTAAAAACTCCCAACATGCTCACCCAGGACTCCAACTATCTCCAGACACCAGCTGGTCTTGGTGCTCACACTGCTTTCTCTGAGACACCATCATGTCAGACACAGAGGAAATTGTGGAGGAATACGAGGAGGAGGTGGAAGAAGAGGTCGAGGAGGAAGAGGATGACAACGAACAGAGGCAAGCGGAGCATGAAGGAGAGACCAGACCTCGACCTAAAGCAACTTATGTGCCTAATATGGCTCCTCCAAAGATCCCAGATGGAGAAAAGGTGGATTTTGATGACCTGCATCGCAAGAGGCTGGAGAAAGATTACAATGACCTCCAGACACTGATTGAGCTGCATTTCACCAGCCGTCAGAAAGAGGAAGAAGAACTGATGGCGCTACGTAACCGCATTGAACGCCGCCGCGCTGACAGGGCCGAACAACAGCGTGTTCGTGCAGAGCAGGAGCGTGAGCGCCAGACGCGGGTTGCCGAGGAAAAAGCAAGGCGCGAAGAGGAGGCAGCCAAACTGCGGGCTGAGGAGGAAGCCAAGAAAAAGATGGCTTTCTCCAACAAGTCATTCGGTGGCTACCTGCAGAAGGTGGACCAGAAGAAGGGCAAGAAGCTAACAGCTCGTGAGGAGAAGAAGAAGGCCCTGATGGAGCGCAGGAAGCCGCTCAACATCGACCACCTGAGCCAGGAGAAGTTGGTGGAGAAGGCACAGGAGCTCTGGCAGTGGCTCCACCAGCTGCACGCCGAGAAGTTTGAGCTGGCAGAAAAGCTCAAGAGGCAGAAGTACGACATCCACGTGCTACGAAATCGTGTCAACGACCATCAGAGGTGGTCGAAAACATCGAAGACCTCCCGTGGGGCCAAGGGCAAGTCTGGCGCTTGGAAGTAAGCACCTTGTGGAAGCGCACCACGTTCCTGCTGGACTATTTGGTCACCAAATTGTATGATAAAAGCTATCCAAGCAGCTGTGCGTAGATTGAGTTGGACTGCAATGATTCAAGCAAAATAAAGTCAAGGTTGAATGATATCTGTGAATGTTCTATTGAGATTGAAGAAGTTAATTTGTCTGATTTAACTCAATATGAATGCATGGTGGTTTTATTTTACGACGCCACAAGAGGATGTCTCGTGTTTCATTTTTCACAGGTGAAGCTGTAAAAAGTCATCAAATAGTGTTGAATCTTCCCCTCAGAAAACTATACCTTTTATTATAAGAAAAGAAAGTTTTTCTTGTCACAATACAAGAAAAATGGGCAAAAGTGGCACTGGTTAGGTGGTGGATGATAGCTGTAAAGTCAAACAGGTGCTGCACAGCTGAGTTTTATGTAGCTAATTTAGTCTCTGAAGCTCCTGCAGCACTTAGAGCAAAAAGGCCACTAAATGTTGACTGATAGCAGTTTTAGGTTTGATGATCTTAAAAAGTACAGAAAATTGTTTCAATGTACAAGTAACAAATTCTTCTTTATGATCATGGGTGTAAATCACAGTGTCAGTTATTTAAAGCGTGCTCCTGTATCAGCTGAAATCGCATAATGAAGTAATATAAAATAAGTGTATTTGTACAAATCCACATGGAATAATGATTGGCTGTTAGACTATTTTTTTCTGTTTCCTAAACACGTCTTTATTTAATGATTCAAGTCAAAATGACAGGTCACAAGAAAAAGATAGCATAGGATTTTACTCATATAATTCCCATCAAATATGTGACTTTATCAGGTTGTATCACTGAGACTGATTACAGTTTTAAAGTAGACAAGCAAGAAAACTGATGATCCACCGGAGAGTGAAGTCAAATGTGAGCAGCAGAGGGAGGAAAATATGACCTCTTAAAATAAAAAAGACAAACAAAAGAGCAGCGGAAGCACAAACAGCTGACCTGACTATATGTTCATCACACAGACAAGTGCAAAGCAGGGAAAGGAACAAAACCAAAATATGAGACATAATATGAGACATAAGAAAGCCAACCTTCAAACCTTCAAAATACAACAGGAAGTAACCAGGAAAGAAATAACCAACAAAGAAGACGATGCAGCGCACACAGACGCATCATATCTAACTTTTCAAATGTTCCAGTAGAATACGAGCAAAGAGCTTTCTTTTAGCTCATTCCAATAAAATGCTCAGTGCTAAAAAGTTCAATGACTTAACCTTGTAAGTTGTGTATTTAAAGGTGCAGTCGGTCATTTTTTTTTGAGAAAATAAAAATAATCATGTTTTTGTCTTCGGTTTTCTCCATTATCCAACCAGATTCTTAAGTAAAACGTTTTCTTTTTTTTGACCATGAAGGGTTTCATTGGATTAAAGCAAGCTTCTTTTGACAAGAGATACTCAGAATTCATTTAAGTTTGTTTTTTTAATAATAGCATAGAAAGCCCTACATGGCCAAGGTCCTGCACATATACCAGAGCTACTGAGACCGTGTAGCAGCAGAGGGCCTCCAAGATAAACTGAATAGAGTGTTTAAACTACTCCATGCTCTTATTTTAAATTCAGAGGCAACAACTTTTGAGGTTGTGGCTTTTGAACTTTGGAGCAGCCTTCCTGAACCCGTTAGGTCGGCTGGATCGGTGGCTTATTTACTTTTCCTTAATCTTTCACCCATTTTGGGGGCTATAACACACATCTAAGGTGTTTATGAAAGAATGCATGAAGGAATGAGTGTAAGACCTTTTATTTGAATCTGTGTTTGAATGCTGGGACGTGTACACTTCCCTTCAATTTCTGTTATAAAAAGTGCT
Source organism: Haplochromis burtoni (assembly GCF_018398535.1). Classification (NCBI taxonomy): domain Eukaryota; kingdom Metazoa; phylum Chordata; class Actinopteri; order Cichliformes; family Cichlidae; genus Haplochromis; species Haplochromis burtoni. The sequence continues at coordinate 1,193,085 of NW_024582545.1, forward strand.
GTACAAATCCAGATTTAGTAGCATATGTTATTTTGTATTGACTAGAAAATTGATGCCCACTGTCATCCCGTTTCTCTTTAATTATTATCTGTCACATTGTGGCGATCTCTTTGCAACATTATAGTCCAGTTTGTGTCCACTGCAGTCCTGTTACAGGTTAAATGACTGTCAGAGCTTTTAGCAGTGACATGGTAATTCCACTAGATGGCACTAGAAAACCAGTTTGAAGCATTTAAGCGTTAAGGTAATGTGAAAAACACACCCAGGAGACATTACATAACAAAATGTTCACATCTGCACCATAAAGGGTTATAATAATTACCTGGTTGCATTCAGGTTTATTGAAGACATCTTAGAGAAGCATAAAATGTTCAGATCATATACCTCACACAACTGGACGATGTAGTCTGTGGAATTATTGCACATAATTGGCAATAATTATGGTACGATGGCTCCATTTTATGTAGCTATGCAGGTATAGGGTTTGCAATTACGATACATGATCCTGATTAAATTCACAAACGTTAAAAGTTTCGAGCTTTTATTGTTTGCACTTATTCCTTCGGTGTAGTTTAAAGGAAGTGAGGTAAAGTGAAATGCAGATAAATGATAGCAGATGATTTGTAGATTCAGACTTTTTTCTGTATCTATTTGCTTCTGTGTAAACCAGCTTTCTGATTGTCCAGCATGGAAAACATCCTCTTTACCAACAGTTAACTGCAGTGCAACATAAATTATCATTAGACCAAGCTGTGGGGAAATTTCTCACCCCCTGTGGCTTTTGATTGTCATTCAGGCTTAGATTGCCTTACTGCTGTTTTGCTGTCATGGCGCTGACAAGCCATTAAAGCTTTCCAGACACGGCGGTATACCCACAGGTTACCATAGACACGGGGAGGACCTGTCTGCACAATCAGGTCTCTATACCCCCCCTCCAGCCTCACTATGCCCACTCTTTCATACACACCAGCTAAAGGTATGGTGCGTATATTGATGGTGTTGTGACAAATGCCTGACCTGACAGCATCGGGAAGCACCAGAGCACCAATCAAACACCTGCGTCTCACCAGGGAACAAGAAGTTCCCAGAAGTTCTGCTGCTGAAGTTGGTAACAAGTCGTTTCCTGATGGCGGCAGCTTTGTAGTCCTGAGTTCCCTTTAGATTTGAAGGAAAGCTTGCAAGGAAGGAGTTGAAACATGTCTACTCATATCAAAAAGGCTGTGTGTGTGTGTGTTCACAGCAACTGCAAGGTCATCAGGGGGAGGGCTGTTCTGTTCTCATTAGTACCTTTTTAGAAAAGAGGAGAATGCAAGTGCTGCATGATTGGCAGCTCCTGGGCCACATATTCTATTCTGACCAGAATCCTATTATGTGGTCAGAATAGAATATATGGTGTAGGTTTGTTTTATTTGGGGCTATTTTGTTTTGCATGTCATGGTCTGAGGAAATAAGACATCAAAGCTTTCTTACTTGTCAAAAATCACTGACAGATGAAAGACATTTTTAGCAAGCAAATTGCTCGAGATGACGGTTTAAGAGGCCTGTCATCAGACGTGATATTTTTTTTGGTTTGATGTGACACTATTTAGTAATGCTTTGAATACTCCTCATTGATGTTTTTCTGTTCATCCATAAGTATTATTTTTTTTGTTTTCCTGGCGGCTATAAAACAGAAAATGGAAAGACATGTAGTATGATGTATGTGTAGCTGAATGATACCAGATAGCCAATATTGGCAATCATGGCTGTATTTGAATTAACTGCCTGGAAATCCAAAAATCCAATATTATCTGGGCTCCGGTAGCATACAGTATATTCTTGTACCTCTATGTGGTTATAATGCGCACTTTACACACTAACTGGAGTCTGACCAACAAAAGCAATATTTTGCAGCATTTACCTGATTTAGCCATTTCAGAAGTTTAGGCATTTTATTAGCTCACTTTATTAGCTGAAGATTTCATTCTGATCTGAGCACAGTACACAAGAATCGCTTTTACCTGCAGCACTGATCACTCAATTTAAATTATTTAGTAGCATAAAGATTCTCTGTTGGAAAATTTAGCTTGTTTTTTTAATACAAAATATTACTGTATTACTAAAATATTACTAAATAGTACGCATGTTGCATACTATTTGTGTCCCATTAGATCAGGGATGTCAAACATAAGGCCTGGGGGCCAGAATCAGACACCAATCTGGCCCACTGGATAGTTTTGGAAGATGTGAAGGAGGACACACGTTTTGGAGTTTTAATGCAAAGACCTCTTTAAGAGCTCCTCTACAACCATTCATACTACAACAAGATAATTAAGTTATAGATTACAAATAAATGATAGACAAGCTGATTCTTCATTATCTACTCTAGAAATTGTATTTCTTTTACAACTGGGCCACAATTAAAACAAACAAGAAAAAAGGACATTTTCTGTGACTTAACAAAAACTTCCTGTTTTGTAATGACAGGACACTTTTGTGCTGACAGATTTCATTCAGTTAGTACAGCAGCAGAAAAAACTGAGATGTGCTGTTGTGCTTCTTTTTCTTATATTGCAATATCTAAGGGATTAAAAACTGAGCAAATGCTTACTTCTATACTGTTAAGCAGCAACATGTTGGCATCAGTGATTACTCGGGTTTTTGTGAAGATTTCTGTACTTACACTATGTGTGGAAATGACCCAGTTTCTTATCGGACATTGTTTCTTTTAACAAATACACAATTCTTTTAAATCAATTGCTTAGATCATGAAAGTACCGCATAAAAAGTAAAGTGACAAAACATCCACGCACCCAGTCATCAGTATTTACAAGTCTGTTACTCGTCAAGCTAATATTTCAGTGTGTTTTTGAGTTTATTGGTCTAGTTTATTAGAAAAGATAAAGAAAAGCTTGTTACTATAGTATATAGTATAGTATTTTTTTTACTTTATTTACACATTAAAGAATATTTTTTTCATCTTTTTAACAAAGGACATTAGTAGACATTGCCTTTCAGATTAATTAGTTAATTTTTCTTTATAATAGTGACATAAAAATATATTAATGGGAATACTTTCTTAAATGCAGTCATAATGTCTTTGTGCTTCTGCATTTAGCCCAGCAGTGTCTGCAGTAATGCTGCCATAAAGCCTGTGTAATGTAGTGGCTCGTCATTACTGTAACTTGTTAATGAGTATTAAATTATGCCTCTTGGTAAACACCACAAAAGATAAAAAGACAATTTTAGAGTCTTTCATGCAATAAAAGTCATCTGTTTTTACTGTGTTTTGAAAGTTTCTGTTACTTTGACGTGTATCTTGTTACATGCAGTGAGAAGAAAGAGGAACGTTGGTTTATGATATGGTGGAAAGGGTAAAAATACAATATTAATGTATTATATTTAATCTTTTTTATTTATTAATTTTCTCCTAGCATTTTTGTTTTCCTTAATTAAAAATACCTTCACCTTTTATTTACATCTTTAACGTTTTTATGGAAAACAGATATGGGTGACACTGCACGAGGCTATACGTAAACACCACCAGAAACAGCACTTCCACAGTTTGTAGATCCTCGGTTGTTCTCCTCATGTGTTAGTCCTTCCCACTTGAGGCGAGAGAAGGCGAGGTAATGGGTATTTAATGAAATGAGACGTCCTCGCTTTGTAGCCTAATTTTAAGTGATGTCAATTAAATGTGACGCGTGTTACAGCTGGATCATAAATTGTTTTCTTATAGCCTTCTGCTGCTCTGAGATGTTTATGATCTTAGATGCAACAGCGTTCTTGACTTCTTTATATTTAGGGGCATTTTTCATTATATTCATAATGTGGCAAAATGTGACAAGCGTGTGAATAAAGATCCATGTACAGTCAAGTGTGCCACATTTCTTTTACATGCGGTAGGTAAAACACCCTCAGAGAAACTACACCTGTCCATCCATGGTCATCTCTCCTCTCCTCTGTCCTCTCGGTGCATTTTACAAATTGATACATCCTTCAGCATGTCATATTGGGACTGAATTCCAGGTCACAGGCAGAAGGACAGAGGAAGCAAGGAGGTGCAATTTAGAGAGTTTATTGACCAATTATTGTGACACACAGGGTTTTTGGTTATGCCCTGTAGCCAGTGATAATGACTGATTTGAAACCACATGCTCACATGTCTTATTGATGCCTCATTGGTGTGTATGTATGTGGGTGAATATGACTGGTTGTTTTCTATTTTTTCTGCTCTTTCTTATTTAAGATGTTGGGTGTAATAGGACCCCGATGCAGGCCACAAACCAAACTACAGCATCTTTTTGCATTATCTACATTTGCTCAAGAAGTCTAGAGTTAATGTACCAGTGTATGTATAATTTTAGTATTCAAACACATAAAACAGATGCAAATAGAGAATAGCTATTGTGGCGGAGGTGTGGTCCCTGGCGTAGCTGCAGGGGAGGGGTGGAGCGGTGAGCTCAGGGGGGTGGTACTGATAGGCAGGTGAGCCACAGGTGGTGGCTATTGTGTCATGAGTGTTTTCCTTCTGTGTGTCTATATAGTGACGGCAGAGTCGAGCAGGAGGCGGGCTGGACCGGGACGAGCTGCCACGGCGCATTGTTATTATAAATAAAACGTGATTGTGAGCAAAAACGGTGTGTGTGTGTGTGTGTGTGTGTGTCGCATACGTCACAGCTATGTTTCATAAGCTGAAGCCAAAGGGGAAAAAACATTTGTCTTTATTGTGTTTCTTGAGGACTTGATGTTTGAACCATTTCTTCCTACTTAGCAAGGCCACTGTTTGTGCTTTAGTATCAGTGTTAAGATGAATGTCAAAGTCAAACAACCACATGAATACTAGTACCCACGGCTTCCCAGGAGAGCATGGTTTTATAACAAGATAATGTTATGCTCTCTGGCGATCAACTGTTACAGCTGACTGCTGTAAAATGTACTGTATGTACCAGTAAAGGAAAAACTACTTCGTTCTGTACAGTGAGTACTTGCAGATGTAGTGAACTTCTTAGCAAAGAGTTGCTTGTCTTATATATGTCAGCTAAGGGGAAACACTGCTATTTAGAATAGAATAGAATAGAATAGAATAGAATTCAACTTTATTGTCATTGCACATGCACAGGTACAGGGCAATGAAATGCAGTTTGCATTCATCCAGAAGTGCTTTAGTGATATAGATATATTACAATATATATTAGCAATAATATAGATATGTGAGTATATTACAGAAATGGGTCTATTATGGTATGTTATAATGTACACGGTATGAAGTATGTTGTGAATATTCTATAACTATAAGTATGTACAGGCTGTAGTGAGTACAAGCTATGTACAGGATATGAACAGGATATAAATATGAAAAACTACAGAATATGAAATAAATAACTTTACAGAAATCTGAGATATACAGTTATACAGAAATGGGAACTATGCAAGTTGTAAACAGTTGTAGGGTTAAAAATTATCGAATGTACAGAATGATTATTTACACAGAGCTATACAGTAGTGCACTCATCGGACACTTTCTTAGATACACCTCACTAGTTTCATGCATGAACCCATTTTCCCCTCAGAAATGCCACAAATGATTCTTCGTGGCACAGATTCAACTAAGTGCTGGAAACATTCTCATAGATTTCGGTTCATACTGGCATGATACCGTCACACAATTGCTGCAGATTTGTGTGTAGCCAACAAATGTGGGATATTCCACTACATCTCAAATGGACTAAGAACTGATGACTGTGGAGTCCATCTTGGTATGCGATGTGTTATCCTGGTGGATAACACACATCTTCAGAAGATGGGTACAATGTGGTCATGAAGGGATGGACCTGGGTTTTTGAAGCTATTTAATAGAAAAAAGGATTATGTCTTCTAACAAATGTATGCATTCTAATACACTTATACTTAATCATTGAAATACATAGGAGCAGGTTTGCAGTTTGTGTTAAGCTGCCATGTTCCCCCACCACCATATTTGAATACAGTAGCAGAGAAGGACATCATCCTTCTGACTAATCGCATTTTACATATGTGGCTAGAGATCAGTCACATATGTAAAAGACCAAAGGTGGAGGAAAAGAAAAGCCAAAGGCATTCACGCTTCATGGAAGGACATTTAAATTTGTCTCTGCACCTTCAGACCTATGTATAAGCGCTCCCTTCACCAAAGAAACAAAAACACAAATCAAAGAGACAATGCTACTGGCATCTGGATAAAGTGTTATCCCCTTCTTCCCCACCTCAAGTCTCATCTTCGGAACTAACCTCAGTGCGCTAAAACAGGAAAACTTGCATAAACATGCTTATTTAGTCCCAATATTGTTGCAAATACTAATTGTCAGGAAATTAGACATGCAAGTTTTCCATCTCATGACAGTAAACAGTGAGCTGGCACAAAACAACAGCTGGTTACAAGCTTACATTCACCTTGTAAGAATGAAACAAAGTTAAATCCACTTCAAAGCCAGTTTCATTAACACAGGCTAACAGCAGCTAACACATGCTAACAGCAGCTAACACAGGCTAACAGCAGTTAACACTCGCTAACAGTGGCAAGAAGAGCAGTCTTACTGACAGAAAAGTCTAGCATATCCTCAACAACTCACGTTAGCATCACCATCATCAGACAGAAGTGAGCTACTCTGACTCATTCACCAGCGTCGCATTCCTTTCACAAAATTTAACAGCCTCTTCAAGACACAGTTAATAATGGTGGACGCTTCTTGCTCGGCATTGACAACAGAGGTAAAGAGTGAACTGACAGAATTCCAGAGGGGAAAACTCTGGGGTAGATCTGGACCCGATCCAGACAGTTGTAGAAACATGTCGGCTAGCTGTGGCCATTATGAGTTTTTTATGAGTCATTATAAAAAACGATTTCATGATTTCTCTTAGCTGGCTAAAACATGTTTGTCCTACAGTGTCCACTGTAACTAGGATTATGAGTTAGAAAGCAGAACTCAGTTGACTGCAAGTTTTACACAGTATAATTTTAAATCACATTTCTTTCCTATTTTGATGCTCAATTTAAACTTCAACACGTCATCTTCATTGTGTGTATATACTTAAACTGAACTGCTTATGTGTGGTTGGGTGATTAGATACTTGCATCAACAAGCAGTTGAACTGATGTACCCAATAAAGTGGACTTTTTATGCCCACCTAATGCAAGTCCAACATGGTTTCTTTATTACATTCATTGTTTTATTGTATATTTATTTTTGATTTCAAATGCAGCACTACGTTTAATAGTGTATTTGTATAGTTTGATACTATTACTTTAACTTCTGAATAGTTCTATCCACTGGGTCGACTTAAATTAGCCCCTTAATCACCTCAGTTTTCTGGTTGATTTAGTGGTTGGTCTATTATTAATTAGGCAGAGAATTGCATACTTATCTCACCTACACCTCACAAAATCATGGGCAATTTCACATGCTACGCATACTTAAAGAAAACAGTGCAGGTCATAAAGGTTGATGTTGGGTTTTTTTGTTACATTTTTGGTAAAACACACTTCAGTATTCTGTTATAAGCACACACACACACACACAAACAGAGTACCAGAGGGGGACTGGCTGCTCAAGTTCCAGGTCTCCGGATGCCTTTAGCCTGTGGATAAATTAGCCTGCCCTGGAGACAGTGCGGTTTGGGCTTATCTCCAGCCTCCTCCAAATTGAGGTGGGAGTTAGTAGCAGCCAGAGGTATAAAGGAGATTTAGCCTATCCGACAGGGCATTAATCTCCGTACCTCCTCAGCATCCTACAAGTTTTCGAGCGGCTGTATCCCTCTGGCCAAGTAAAGATTTGATGTCACCATGCATCCTATCAGCACTTCATTGCACAGTGAGTTCATAAGTATATGGCTTTAGGGTCTGTCTCTGGTAGAGCTTTTAAGGGAATAATAAGAGTGGAGCCTTAATTGCTCAGAGAGAGAGGCTCAGCTATCATGTAACTGTTTGTGTTCTGATCACTGCTGATATCCAATTAAACATATTTTTCTATTTTATGACAATTTCTGTGACTGTATGTCTCTGAAGAGCACTGATGATGTTCTCAGTAATTACGGGTTGTTTAGTTGTTCAGAAATGTGTTGGCTCTCAAGAATTTTAATGAAAGAGCCCTTTTGGAGTTGATTAACATAAACGGCTGTTTTACTCAATAACTATTACACTCACAGGCTAAAAGCTCTGCTGTAAATAAACACCTTCCTATGACATAGAATATAAGCCAATAATGAGAGGGTTTCATCACTTAAAACTGACTTTACTGTTAACAACCCGTGTAGCACTTACACGTTTTCATACCTTGTTTGTAGAGTGTTGTTCCCAGATGTGTCCCGCCCCGCTGTCAGTCACCTGTAAATGTATATATATATATATTCTGTTCTCACTGTTTGCTTTTATAAGACTGTCCATATCCTTTGAGATTTGTGCTTTTGTTCTTCCTCTTTTTTCCTCTGTTGTAGTCCTTTCTTGTTTTTACTACTGCCTTTAGTTTAACTGAAGGTTTTATTAAATATACCTTCTGCTGTGTCTGTACCTATTTGCAGTAGATCTAGGCTGCTGGGAGCTTCCCATGATGCACTGAGTGTCTCTTTTTCACTCACTGTGTGTTTACACACCTCTTTGCATTCACTTATTGGGTTTTTTTAATCTCTGACTCTTTTCAACATGGCTGCCAGGGTGCAGCCACAGAGTCTGGCAGGCCCTGTGTGTTTGCCAAAGAGAAATATCAAAAACCCTTGGTTTTTACCATGTTTGTTTGGTCTTTTCTTATCTTTCTACCTCCTCTTGAGCTTAACATGTCCACTGAAAATAGTTAGTAATTAACACAGTTTGTCTTCCTCCTGAAGACTGAGCCTGGTTCTGCCAAAGGTTTCTTCCTGTTAAAAGGGAGTTTTTCCTTCCTACGGTTGCCAAAGCGCATGCTCATATGGGGTCATCACATTTGAAGTACTCTTTTAAAGACTAAATGTAATATACATATATCCACCCACCGCCCACTTTATTAGGGAAAGCTATTCAACTGCTTCTTAAGCCAAATATCTAATTAGCCAATCACATGGTAGCAACTCAGTGTATTTAGGCATCTTGACCTAGTGTAGGTGATCTGCTGAAGTTCAAACTGAGCATCAGAATTGGGGACTTATTTGAGCTGATAGGAAGCCAAAAGCAACTCAAATACCCACTTTTTACTACTAAGGTATGAAGAATAGCATCTGTGAAGGTACACCATGTTGAAGCAAATGCGCTACGGCAGCAGAAAAGCACAGTAGGTGTCACTCCTGTTAGCTAAGAACAGAAAACAGAGCCTACAATTCACAGACTCACAACCGCTCATGAGTTTAGCTTTACTATGGCTGGTAGAGAATAACATAATGTCCTGTAATATGCATTACCAGAGGCATGGCCGTGTTAAAAAGATGTTTTGAGGCGTTCCATGCTGAGTTCAGTTGTTTTTATGACATCATGGCAAGATACCCTTCTTTTAAAGCTTCAGTACTTTAGTGCAAGCTTTCCATCAAGCAGAAAACACCCTAAAAGCTTAATACTGCTTACCAAACTTTACAAGAAAGTTGATCCTCCCGGATCATGTTCTTCTTCATTTTTTATGACACCAATAATGTTCACAGCATCATGGAGCCAGAGTTAGATCTTTGTTTTTGGTGTTTTGAGTGTTTTTTCTGCAACAGATAATATCCTGGCTGGTTTCATTTTCTGGTTTTACTTCAGAAATCTAGTTTCTGTTCATTGTTTGACTTTGGTTTATATTTTATTGCTTGAATTGAAAATCCTGCTTCCTCTGTGTTTCTGTGTTGTGTGTTTTTCTAAATGACTTTCTGTTTTATTTTGGTAGTCTTTTCTCCCTTGTGTGTATTTAGTTTTACTTCCTTTTTTTGTCGTCCCTTGATTGTTCACTCCTGTTTGTTTACCCACCTGTTACACGTTCTCCTAATCAGCCTCATGAGCCTTTGTGTATTTATAGTCTCACTTCTCTCCTCATCTTTTGTGGTGACATCTTTTATCCTGCCTTGTGTTTTGCTGGCTAGTTGCTTCT
>NW_024582545.1:1212089-1273024 GCF_018398535.1 Haplochromis burtoni
GCTTCGAAGCCTCGATACCGAACGTCCCATCACTACCAGCCAGTGTTGGATTAACTTTGTGGACGAAATAAAGGTCAAGTATTTGTTCCGTCTGCCTACCTGAGAGTCTACATTTAGATCCCTGCTTGCACAACATGACAGAATGAAAGTGTGGGAACTGAAAGTGTGGTGGTATTATGTGCCCTTCTGTGTGTCCTACTTCTGTCCGCATGTATTGTGATGAAACACTAATGATATAAACCCATGTCGTTACTTAACAGCTCCTGGTGGCAACTCCCACGAGCACATTTATAAGGACATGGGTCAAAACTGTGACTCACCGCTGGATTGTAGGAGCTGGTTGTTCATTCATGATATAATACCGAAGTCACACATCGACTCGTCAGTGTTAGCAGAGACACTGACTCACAATTGAAAGATTGGTTTATTTTGGCTCATGACTGCTTTAACATCAACATGACAACCACATCAGTTTTACATTTGCTTTTCTTTAGTAAGACTCCAACAGATCCAAAAAGCTTCAGAGCTCTACTTGATTTATTTGCATTAAGTATTATGACATTGTCAATTATTCCTAATTGTGGTTTATTGGGAGTTATGCAATGTGCAAACTCTGAGCAAGAGGAAGCATACCAAACACCATCCCTGCAGACATTATTGTGTTTGTCTGCTTGCAGTAATAGCTAGTGTAGGTGTAGCGCTGGCACAAACCGTGGGTGGATTCATTATGTTTTCAGGTATTCCATCCGTACCTGCACCCTGTTCTCTTGAATACCTTGAGAAAATGTATTCAAATTTGATACAAATGTTGGACCAGGTCAAAAGTCATCTTCTCCTCATGTCATTGTAATTGTGATGTCTTGAGAGACTCATCAAGGACAATAATACAGTTTGATCTTTGAAGCTGTTGAGAAAATCTGGGACTGGGAGGCTAAGCCAGCATCGGTGAGGTGACAAAGTATGGTTGGCAGGTGTAGGCAGGAGACAACAAACCAGTGCGTTCTCATGCTGAGGTGTCACATAATCCTGCTTTGCAAAATGCCACCGTTAAGAGCAACATTTCTTTTGGCATCAGGGGCTTGATGCTGTGTTCCTGGCAACTTTGGTCGCTAAGAGAAGGAAACCTCATTTTAAAGCTCTGCAAAATCTGCCTCAGGAAATTGGAGGGGTGTCAGTGTCAGGTACTTAGTTTAGCTTCTTTTGTCTCATTGTTTTGTTTCATGTACACCCTGATTTTACTTTCATCTGCTGGGTAGTTTTAGGAGCTTTAACCTACTTAGAGTTAGGAAAAGATTGTCACTTGGGTCATTATGTGCACAACTAGCCAACTAAGATTCAAATGTGCTGCCCTCACCAGTCAGCACCATAAATATTAGTCCGTAAAGTAATTTATTCTTATTTTATTAATATATAATGTAAATCACCAATTGATTCTGAGATATTAAAACACCACCTGCCACTAACTGGGGCTACAGTCCCAACAGATGGCGGCACTGCAGGAGAGACAGCTGTGTTAACCAACACGGTTGGGCAATACTTTTTATGTAGAAAGTGGCATGGAATTTAACAACATTTGTTTCCTCATCAGATTATTGTTTTGAACTTACCAGTGACTCGTGAAACCAGCGAATCATTCAAGACCAACCTTCAAGATGTCATCATTGGTGGGGATAGGGGACAACCTTTGTAACCTAAGTTACACCCCTTAATTGTTTGGAAGAGTGCAACGATAACGCAGAAAAATGCAAAAATACTTGCATGTTTGACACAACTTCCTTTTATCTGGGTTATTGTCAGTTATCATGCCAACCCGTAGCTCCCACTAGTTAAATTCCTTCACAGACGTTCAGCAGACTTTTATAACGTGAGTCTAGACAGGCATGGATATAAACGGCAACTTGATTGGCTGCCGGAGGCATACAGCCGCATGGCAGTAATTCTAGTTATTCATCTTTTTCTGGCAAATGTATCCCTGTACCATCTGTTTGATGTGGACATTGGATGCGTCTCTGGTTATGAATTGCTGTACTGCCGCATGAGCCGTACCTGTGATGGAATGAGCGGCATTTGATAAACAGCTGCATTTAGATTCAAGATCACGTCCTCCGCTGTGTCCTCCGTCGGGTGATTCATGCTGACTCCTCCACCTCTGCTCACGATGTAAATCAGCAGAGCAGCTGGAGCAGCCTGATCGCACAGAACCTTCTGCTCCTAACCTGTTATTACCTCATCTTCCTGCCACTGTAGCAGTGCTGATGATAGTACCGCCGCACACCTGTTAGAGTCTCTTTTGTGGCTTCTCACAATGTCTTTGTTACTATTCCCAGACTAATTCTGTAACAGATAGCATAATAGGAGTCAGCGCCAAAGGGTATCAGATATGAGCAGAGCAGGAGAGATGATCTCATTGGAGAGAAACTGTTTAGTTCCTTCTCAGGCGGTGTGCTCGCTGGGATTAATTTCTTTAAAAATTCTTAAACTGAATCTGTCAGGGTTGGGTCTACAGCCCAACGTTTTGAGTTTATTTTGTATTTTTGATTTTTTTTTATGTTACATTGCCATAATATTAGGTTCTTGTGGTATTATTTCAGTTGAGTTTTATTCTAGGTTTCAGTTTAATCCATGTCTCTGTGATTTATGACTCTTTTCCTGTCCTCTGTATAGCCTGTCTTGTCCTCTGTGTTTTTCTTTCTGTTATGTCAGTGCTTTAGTCTCTTCCCATTTTCCATACTCCTCAGGTATTTCATGTCTGCGTGTTCCACATTCTAATTATCACGTTCGTGTTGTCATGTCTACGTTCCATGCTGTTTCCTGTTTTATTGTGAAAGTCCCTGTCCTGTTTGCAGCGTGTCTACCTTTGCTTCCCTTTGTCTTGTTAGGTCTGATTTGTCCCAGCTGTGTTCCCACCTGTTCCCCATCCTCTCATTACCCTTCTGTGTGTTTAAGTCCTCCGTCTTCCTCTGTTCTGTGTTGGGTTGTCTGTTTGTCTGGCTACATGGTTCTGTGAGTTTCAGCTCTTCATGTCTCGGGTTTTTCCCGCAGACTCTGGTTCATGCTTATTTATGTCTTAGTTTTTCATGTTCCTGTTCAGGCCATGTTCATGTCACAGTTTTCATGTGTTAGTTTTTCTCCAGTTTGTTTTGCCTTATTTTTTTCTGCTCGCTTTCTGTTATACGAAATTTTTCTCTCGTGTCTGCGTTTTTGTCCACACCTCAAACACACCAGCGATCCCCACTGTGACAGAAGCAGCATTTAGCAGTCTCATAAAAAGTGTTCTTGTGCTGTGTAATAATTGTTGGTGGTGTATTATTTAAACAGAGGTACATTATTTTTTATTAATACACATAAGGGCTTGCATGCTTGTCTTTGAGCCAAGTCCTCTGGCCCCTCAACAATGATGGAGCTCTAAGAGTGCATTTTATTCCCCAACCCACACCAACCTGCTGTTTTCCACTTATAATGGTAATAACAATCATTAAGGTGGATATTGCAACAATATTTTTTGAACTAAGTTGAATTTAATGGACCTTTTGAGGGGCACAATCTGTTCACATATAGCAAAGCCACTCTGTGTTACCTTGTTTGCCCCAAACGTATGCTCAAGTGAACGAACCCTCAATTTACAAAACGAGGACATCAAACTGTAAAAGAAATGCCAGCAAAACAAATGAATAACACATGAAAAATATTAAATATTGAAATAATAATATGGCCTGTAAAGGTAGGTATTTGTAAGCCTCTTGGTTCAGCAGCAGATTTTTGTTGCAATGTCTAGACCAGGGTTAAGGAACTCCAGGCCTTGAGGGCTGATGTCCTGCAGGTTTTAGACCACCCATCACCTTGGGTCAATACACCTGAATCAAATGACTAATTTATTACCAGCCCTCTGGAGAACTTCAAGACATGTTGAGGAGGTTATTTAGCTGTTTAAATCAGCCGTGTTGCATCAAGTAGACATCCAAAGCTTGCAGAACACTGGACCTTGAGGCCTGGAGTTCCCCCACCCCTGGTCTTGACCAAGAGGTCACAGCTGAAGAATGTTCACCTTCAAAGTAAAAGCTTCGCCTTACTTTCTAGGCGAATGGTGTCTGTTACAGGTTTGTTTTGTTTTTCCGGTTTCACAACCACTCGGAGAGACGTTGGCAAGTGTTTGCAGACAAATCGGCGTCTTAAAACAACAGCAATCTGCTAGCTATCAAAACAATCACAAAGAGGTTTATGGTGGAGCACCATATACTGATTCCATGTAGTGACTTCCAGTAATCTCCACCAACCACTCGCAGCTTGACAGGGCATGAACCACATAAACACTTTGTACTAGTGACCGGTGGTTGCAAGGCAGTCTGTGACCAGTCTCCAGATGTTCACAGACACCAGGTGCCCCCTGGTCTCTATTATTGGCAGCATTTTGTAGAGGGTAAAGAAGACTTGGCAGATGTTTGACTTGAAAGGACAACTATAATCTCCACATTCCAATCATTTTTCTTAAAATGAACACTATTTCTTTTTTTCTGTTGTAGTCTGGAGAGCTGTTGCTCAAGATCACCACTTAATGTTAACAAGGACTTCATACTTCATATTTTTTCCAGTCTGTCTATTATCCTTGAGTATCCTCTGAAAACACAACAAGTAAAAGATTTATCTTTTGGGCTCTTTCACATTCACACGTTTAGGGTAAAAGGTTCCACTGCTGATCCAAATATTAATCCACGTCACAGTTATTCATGAGATGAATGTTTGTGTCAAGACACATCAACTGAAGGAGGAAGACTAATGAGAGAAGATTCCTTTGCTTTTATCCACGGGGTAAATCATCTATTTATAGTCACCTACATCAATATATTTCCTTCTATGCAGCCTCCGTCTAATGCTCCATAAAGCAAGCTTCACAAGCCTTCCTCTCTGATCAGAGATGGCTTTTGATATTTTAAATAAGGTATTAATTAAACAAAAGACATGTGGGGTGTTTTCTTTTAAAAAATTAAACAAAAACCTTTAACCTTGACAGCACAGAAAAATCATTAACAGAGGAAGAGAAACAACATTCACTCAAATACGCTAAGTACGAGTTTATGTCCGTGATCTTCAATTAAACACTTAACATCCTCCATACCCAGACAAGAGAGCACAGTCGAGTTTTAGCTGATGTTCCTGTGTGTGGGTGGGTTTATAGTCACTCCATGAAGATGATCTATTACTTCAGCGGAACTGAATTATTGAAAATTAGCTGCTGCTTTGTGTTGATGCCTTTCGTGCCTTCTTGTTTGTAATACTGTTATAGATAATTTGCAGGAACTCTTTCACACCACCAATTTAATACCTGAATTATATTATTTCCTACCATATGCATTACAGAGAGGATTACATGTCTGATCAGAGAGCCATGCATTTTTTAATGGAGGCACCGAAAGCTATAAAAATGCCTGTTAGGCTATAATGGGTGGTGGCATTACATAACTGTCTGCCTACTTACCCCTTTAACTGTAATTGTTCTTATAATAGAAGCACCCCCCTCTACCCTGCCATTAATGAGTTGACCTTTGACCTTTTGTATCCAATGCCCTGTGGAAAATTGCACCAGTATAAAGCAGAGCAGTGATTTCTTCAGCTGGGTGGGAAATTAGATAAATACCAGCGACTGTGATACCAGCCACATTTTATATAAAGCAACAGTGTCAACCTTCCCGACTCTCTAACAACCGGTTGTTACTTAACAAATATTACATTTCATAATAACTTTGCAGTACTGTGTTGTACTGTATACGCTTTTTTTATTATAGATTGTTTTTACAGTCAGACATATGCCATACAAAACTTTTGTTGTCTCTCTTACAATCTGAAAATGTATTAGTTTTGATAGCTATTCATGTGTTGGCACTGAACGCTGCTGTATTATTTTGGTTTTGTTTTGTTTTTTTGGATGAATTGTAATCATGAAGATAAAGTGAGGTCTGTTTCCTTGTTACGTCATGACAAATGAAGCTAACATAATAACATGAAGTTGATCCAAATGGATATATTTACATTTTACAGCTTCTCACAGTACTGTAAAGTGAGGGATGCTGTCATTAGGCTAAAAATAAAAAATAAAATAAACCTAAATAAATCGGAAAGACAGCAAAAACTTTAGAAGTGGCCAAATTATCAATCAGGTAAAAAAAAAAAGAAGTAATCCAATGGCCAGCAATGCAACACCAAAAATCTGGAAGACCACACAAGACAACTAAAGTGCATGATGACAGAACTATGTTCATAGTTAATTAAAACCACTTAAACATCTGTTCAAGTCAAGAACGCTCTCTAGGACGTTGGCATATCCTCATCAAAGTTTTAGATTAAGAGATGCCTTCGTGAAATGCAGAGAGTTTCTCAATGGACGAAATACAGCCTTCCTTGGAGTCCACTGGTCCTAGACTTCATACAGTCATTGACTGCAAAGGATTTTCATCAAAGCATTAAAAAATAGGCATCCATCCATTTTCTTCAGTCATGGAGCCAGAGGTGGGGTACACCTGGACGCTTCTGTCATGGTCCTGGGCCATGTTGGCCCAGTATTCTTGTTTTCTTGTATTTTCGCTCCTTATTTAGGCCATGTTTTCTGAGGTGTCCTGTTGTGGTGTTCCCTAAGTGTTTTCCCTTTGTGACTCTTACCCCCTTTGTGCCCCTCTGTGTATTTATGAGCTCTCGTCTCTCTTTGTGTTTATTCCATGTTTCCCCCAGCCTGTTATGTCTGTGTTCTCCCCGTGCTCTCTCTCCTCCTGTCTGAACCTCTGAGTACTTCCTGTTTTACTTTGACAGTCTCTCGTCAGTATGCGTCATGTTGTGTTCACTCCTGCCCTGTCTCGTTATGTTTATCAGTGTCACCTGTGTTCCCCACCTGTGTGTAATCTCCCTGTGTTCTCTGAGTGTATTTAAGTTGTGTTTTCTGTCATGGTAGTTGCTGGTTCGTCTGTGTTGTTTCCCCTCGGTCTCCCTGCGTCTTCTTCTATGTATTTCCCCGGACCTCCCTGCATCCTCGTTTCTGGTTTGTGTTATTAGCTTACCCAGTTTAGGTTTCCGGTTTCTTGTTTTTCCACCAGTGCTGTTTTGTGCCCACCGTTGTAAATAAATATTCACCTGCACCAGAGCTGCCGCCTTTTGGGTCCTTTTCTACAACTCCACACGGCTTGCCCCGCAAACCGTGACAGCTCTTTGGCTCTCAGAGGAGGCGGACTCATCTTTCCCCCCTCCCTCCCTTATCTTCCCTGCTGCTGCTTCTATGTGTTTGTCTAGTCTCGTCTAACTCTAACCCTCTGTGAGTACTTCAGACTGTTTTTGAATGGAATATGGATAAGATCTTGGAGAAGCTCATGGCTCTGTAATATGGATAACATCTTGGAGAAGAACAATGGGAATTGAGAGAACTGGTGACCAGTGATGGACATTGGACCAACTGGAAAATTGGATGCAGTTGGCCCCCCTGGTGCCAGCTGAAGGCCTGCCAAGGTTGAAGCTGACTAGAACATGATGTCAGAATTCTTTGTACCTCCTCCAGGCCACCTGGGTCCACTGGAGACTGTTGACTGACGCTTAACCGGGCGTGGTAACACTTTCTCTCAGCTGAACACAGGATACACACACACACACACACACACACCCAGACACACGACACAACACGTACACTGATACGCCCTCACTATCACCCTCCCTACCCCGGATCCAACGCCTCCTCCCATGCTTACCTCCCATCCGATGTGGACACCGGATCAGCTGGAGGCGCAATCGAAGATTGCAGCGGTCCCAGATCAGCTGTACACACTGGAATACTCTCCCATGTTGCTTGTCTGTGTTTTATTGTGTTGATATCTGTGCATTCCTGTATTATGCATTTGTGTTACACATTTCGATGTTTTTTTTTCCCCTTGCTACCTAGCCTGACCTGTCTCCCCAATGTGATGTTTGTGTATTGTATGTTCGGTTGGCAAGGCAACTGCAACTGACAAATAAACGCTATCTCATCTCATCTATTGCAGGGCTAACAGAAAATAACCAGTTTACAATGATCAATTAAGCTAGCATGCATGTTTCTGGATTGCAAGAGGAAGCAGGAGGACTTGGATAGAACCCACAGTGGTACAGATGTACACTCTGCATAGCCCCAGCCATCCAAAGGATTCAAACCTGGAACCTTCTTGCTGTGAAGTGACGATGCTAACCACTTCACCTCTATGCCACTCCAAAACAATCATATTTAAGTGTCACATGTCAGTTTAATTGGAAATCACTGTGATAGTGCACACAAGCAAAATTACTAGAGGTATTTGCTCACATACTCATAGACCTGACTGCCTGTTTTCTTGTTGTATTGCAAAAGAGGTGGGGGGGCGGTTTTATGCAGCATGGTTTTTCTCAGATGACTCATGGGTGGACAGGAAGAGACTAAATGTGACTTACCTGACAAAGTGAAATCGTAAAATTGGGCAGAACATTTTCACAGCAATTTGTTGCATTGTGTTCATTAAATGGAGATTTTATTGCCAGTTCTGAGGCTTTTTGTAAGCAGCCTCAGTACGTTTAACGAAGAGCCTCAGCACTGGCGATTATTCGCTCACAAGGGACCAATATTAGGAAAGGTATGCGTTGTGCTAGTTCAACAAGAAGCTTTCATCTATATTTTTCAAGGTCCATGCCGACTATATGAAACTGTGACGGATAATTCACCCCAAATAATGACTAATCCTCCAGGTGCACTGTTGGCGCTGGCCACAAGGCCTGTCCAATCTCCTCCTAAGTCTTCATAGTGCACTGGTGTTAAATACCCGGCATAAATAAGTATTCAGGAAATAGCGAAGCTTTAATTACATGCATCAGCACATGGAGCAATTAGGCATTGCTAACTAAAGCTACAACTCCACTCTAAATGTGGGTTTAGCATACAGAGAGTGGGAAGCTTTCATTGCCAAGGAAACTAATGCAACAACCCCCTTTTGTCTGATTCTGTCTAATATTATGGATCAAAAGGAAGTTGCGCTGCATGTCACGCTGCACGAGAGCTCAAAATGTCCCCTTCATGTTTTACCATCAAACGAAAGTAACATGAGGAAGAGGGACCCAGCTTTCTCACAGGCCTTTTTATATTTGCTTAAAGATGTTAAGGGCAAGAATCTTCTATCCCTTACTGGAGTGCTTATCTATTATTTCTTATTAGAGCAGTGATTCAAGACTTACGCCAGACACAAATAGCAGGTGTTTGGATACAGGGCCCCTATTCTCTCACCATTTGATTCACTGTTACTACTATTAGTGCTACTATTCATGCTGTTCAGCACTCTGAACAAGTCAGTCATTTTATCCTGTGTATTCATCACATTTTAAATGTAGACAGTGCTGTTTGCTTTTTACTCCTGGAAAATAAGAAGCTGCTTTTATTTTTGCCTTAACAGAAACACTGAAAAGCCACAGGTTTGCGTCAGCAAACATTGTGTGCCAGTTAGTACTGTGCGGATGACCTCTGTCCATTATGTATGAGAAGCACTTAGCAACGTGACTGTCATCATTCAAAGGCTTCAGAGATTTCCTTCTGCTTTATTTACTTCAGCAAGTTTAATTTGACCACTTGAGTGTTACCAGTCAATGCAGCAACAATATAGATGTAATTTCTATACTTGTTGGTCCTGTGTATAAAGACAGTGTGTGCTCTTGTATGTATGTGATGTAGTTGCGACCCAGTTTTGAAACGTTTCAAAAACTTGTTTAAAGCTCAGGTTGAAATCCCTACATTCTAGCAAACATATCAATAAACCCACAGTTCCCGCAGAACCTTTTCTTTCCAAAGATGAATTCTCAAAATACAGTCAGGCCAAAGAGAGCCTTCACTCTGCAGTCTTGTGAAAAACAAAAAGTGAAGAACAACACCCTGTTATGCAATAGCTTGTAGAAGAACTTTATTAAGTAATTCTTCTCTGTATGACTGTCAGGTTCTCACATTGTTGTGAAGGAGTTTTGCCAACTCTTCTTTACAGTATTGTTTCAGTTTGTAGGAATTCATTTATGCACAGCTCTCTTAGGGTCCAGACCACAACATTTCAATCAGGCTGTGCTCTGGACTTCTGACTGGATCACTGCTACACCTTGATTCTTTTCTTTTTCAGACATTCTGTTGTATATTTGCTGCTGTGTCTTGTTGCATGGCCCAGATTCAGCTAAGCTTTAGCTGCTGGACAGAGGACTCGACATCTGACTGGAGTTCGTGGTCTGCTCCATGACTGCGAGGTGCCTGGCTCCTGTGGTTGCAGAACAATCAAACCCAGAGCAAGCCCAAATCATTACCCCTCCACTAGTGTGCCTGGCAGTTAATAGAGTTAAAAGAGTTTGTGCTGATATGCTCCATTTATTTATTTTTTTTGCCACATAAGGTACTGTGCTTTGTTTAATTTACAGATATCACCATTTTTGTCTTGTGTATCCAAAGGATATTGCTCCAGAGGTCTGGTGGTTTGTTCAGATGCAGCTTTGCAAACCTAAGCCACGCTAAGTTTAAACGTAACATTTAACATGCTAACTATGGACTATAGGGTCTGAAACGTAGCTCTTCGGATTTTTGCAATTTCTCTGAGCACTGCATGGCCTGACCTTAGTGTGAATTTGCACTCTTGGGAAAATTGGGAGCTGTCTTGAATGTTTTCCACTTGTGAATAATCTTTTTCGCTGTAAAATGATGGAGCTGAAATTGTTTGGAAATTATAACCCTTCATGGACTGATGGCCATTAACAGCTGCTTCGCTAAGATCCTCACTGAGGTCTTTCATCCTTAGAATTTCTAACACACACCTGAATGCTCCAGACCATCAAATAACTAGAATTGCTGCTTTTATAGAAGGCTGTACTTCATTTTTCCACATGACCTTAAAAAGTCCTCTTAAAACTTTATTTTCTCACACACACACAAAAAAACTATGATTATAAAAAAAGAAATCTACCTGATTTCACTTTGGTCACTATCCCCTTCGAGGTTGTTTCCTTGTGCATCTCTCCAGTACTTTTGCTATATATGCATGCCTCTCTGTAGCACGTTCTGGTTACTTAAAGATTAGATCTGCACTGTGTCATTGTCTCACTCCTCCATTCTAGTCAGAATGGTACTTCAAGGAGCACAGTGCACATCGGGATTTTCCAAATTTAAATCAAGTATGGTTTTTATGAATGCCCCCTTTTACTTTAGACACCTTTTATATACTTTGATTTCTTTAGCCACTAGAAGACTAATATAATTCCTGCCCAGACAGAGTGAGACATACTGTTATTTACTGATATTTTTTTTATTTATGTGTTTAAAATACATATGAAACAGATACAATAAATTATATCCCAAATATTTACTTTAAATTGTTACAAAAGTTATCACAAACTGTACACATCATGACAGTAGTCGAAGTTGTTCTCGGTCCATATATACTTAAACAATTACAGCTCAAAGCTCTAAGGTCCTAAACATGGAATAACTCGGTAAGGTAGAATTGGCTTCACTGGGTCTCCAGTTTGACTAATTGTTCACAACTATTACAGAACGTGTCGAAATTGCACTCGTTTACAGGTCGGAGCGCTTCAAAGTATCACCAAACAATAGAAATACATTGTGATGTCTCTATTTCCATAAGTTTACGACAGCTTTTTAGAATTCACTTTTCAATATATACAAACAAAAGTGCCATTGACAAGTATGGATATATACAACTGTAAACACAAACTTTTTAATCTGAAATACTCTGACATATTCGCATTTCCCCCGATAAGTGCTTAATTTTTTTGTAGTGGTGAGAGGCATGCTACAAGTAAAAATATTCTCTTTTTTTTTAACACAAAGGACAGAGCAAGGGGAAAAGAGCATCATTAACTGCATTTGCAAGTAAGATAACAGTACATAGCCTTTTTCTATTTGCTATGTTGGGTTCTTATTAGTTATTACTCACAGGAAAATCTGAGATGATGTTCTGTGGTTTATTTCATGTGGCTTAAAAATATAAAATATTGTAAAAATATTCATAATATATGGAAATATTTGAGTGTGTGTGTGTGTGTGTGTGTTAGCCACTGTTTGTATTAATCTTCTGCACTTTTTAAAATTAAATTAACTGTTCAATAACACCTACTCCTTGCTGACTATTATACCTGTCAAGCCATTTAAATTTACAAGATTTTCTTTTTTCTTATCACCTGAAACACAGCTGCCACCAGCAGACACAGCTGCAGACTTTATCAGCTGGAGCCGTAGACAGTATAAACCATGAATGTAGAAGTAAGGCCAAGGCAGCTCCACAGTGGCCTCGTTTCTCTGACAAGTTCAGCCAAGGTGCAGCTGCTTTAAACATGCATTGTTTTAAAATTGCTAAAATTGTTTCAGCAGGGGTAGGTAATCTGGTTTATAATGACCTTAACCAAACAATCCGACCCATAAATGGGATTTAGAATTGTATTTGTCATTTATGGTTATTCTAAGTCTCAGAACTATTTTTCAGGTTTCATTTCCATCCTCTGACACTTACCCAGATTGGGGTCGGGAGGGAAACATCACCTCGTGTGTCCTTGGTCCGACCCAAACACGGACATGGCCAAAATGCATCTAGTCTTTTCTTTTGATGAGCAGTAGTGGCTTTAAGCTGAGCCCTTCTCAATTGATTGACCAGTAACTAGTTTCAAGCTTTAGTGAATAAAACATGAAGTTCATTTGGTAAATTATAGTTTGGTAAATTATTAATTAAAAAGGCAGGTTAACTAGAGTATGCTCCTTGGCTAATGCCACGGCAATCTCAGCGACTGTGTAACACTGTGAACCTCGAGGCTTCACAGCAGCTATGTTGATCTTTTATACTATTAGCGGCTGCAGCTAGCTTATTAACTATGCTAGCTATCTGAGTATTTAAAATACTAACTCTTTAATGTTTCCCACTGACTCGATTTAAAATGTCAATATAATGCAGGGATCCTAAAAGCGCAATCAAATGCTAAAAGATTGCAGCTAAAGCTCCGTCTCCCAAAGAAAAATTTAGCAACCTTATAAATTAATGATATATGGAGACGGCGCGGCATTATTCTTGTACTCCAGTACAGGTTAATTTGCCTAATTATTACTGTTAATATAAGAAATCTAAGATGTCACTACTTTTTTATTCTGTTCACTATGCTTCATTATGTATGTTTAAAAAGAACAACAGTTTTATTTTTAATGTTGCACATCAAAAGTTTACACAGAGGACAAACAGATGTGTTTACAAAACCTGCCTGTGGTTGCGTGAAAATGAACATTCAAGTGGGAACGAACTGCCAAATCTCACAGTCCACGACAGCGGTCATCTCCATGCGTTCTGAAGTGAACACCCTACAATAATGAACGTGGGAGTTTCAATATCAGTGTTACTGGACTAATTAGAGGGTAAGTTTAATTGTTTCTAAATAATACTGCTGCTTGTGTTTGCAGTTATGAAATAAGGTTGTTCTGTGTGTACAAAAATAAAGCTGAATTTGTCATTTCATTGTGGCCAATTTTAAGAAACCAATTTAGTCTGAAGTTCATTTAGACACACTTTAATTTGATCTTTCTGTACATATGCTACATGAACCAGCTACTGTTTCTCCAAATATGAGAGTCCTGCAGAGTGATGGCTATTCTGTTTTACACATCTGTGACAGCTGTGACTGATATATTTACTGAGATTTCTCAGCCCTTGCAGAGGCTCAGTTACCTGCATTCCCAAATAAAACCTAGAGCATGACTCGCTTGATTCCACAAGTGTTTTTCATCAAGTAAATATTTTTGTGGTACTGAGCAGCATAGCCCTTAAACTTTGTGCCATTTCAAACTAAAATGGTAACGCACTAAAGAGCTTGAGGGCTGGAAAAATGTTGCTCTGATACTGAAAAAAACTGATAACGCTGCAAGTTAACCACCACAACTTGTTGCAGTGAGGCCTACCATTCATGTGGTCTGTGTAAATGTTAGTCAAATACGTTTCCAAAGCACACGTATGAAAAACAAACTTTGAATGACTGTGAGTGCTGTGCATAGCCATCTCTGTAGAGCACTTGAAGAACTTGCATTCAAATGAATAAATTTCAGTACAAACATAGAAACATGAATTCAATCCGCTCAAAAGGGTGATAGGCAACATAGCTTGTCGGCAAACAAACATCTGGTTTCTTACAGAGGTGATGCTGGCACTCCACCTGTGATCATCAGGGTGTATGTGGAGGTTTGGGTGAAGGACATGAACCTTGACTCTCAAAGCTTGCTGCTCTTCCAGGCCACTGAAAGGTAAAGCATCACAAAACAAGCAACATTAAAGAGCTATCCAGTCTTTCCCTGGTAAGCAGTTATTTTCTCTAGTCCTACAAATACACTGTGATCATAGGCAAATCTATTTTGGAGCAACTGGACCTTAAGCAGTGTATATCATTTCCCTTGTCTTGTTACATATAGGGTATGTCGGATTATATCCCAAATTAAATAGAAATGTAAAGAATCAATTTAGTCACATATTGCTACTTGATTGTGATGTGATAATTCAAGATGCAATTACTAAAGAAAATACTGGGTGCTCAATGGCTACAGTGAAGTCCATAAGAATTTGCACAATAAATATATTTTTTATAATTTGGACTGAAATGCTGCCAAGATGTTCAGACTTCCAGCTTAACCTGAAGGGGTTTTCCAAAATAACATAAACTATGAAGGATTTAAAGCCTTTTTTATACATAATTCCTAATTTTTAGAAGCTCAAAATGAATCTGGCCAGTAAAAAAAATTATTTTAAATGTAAGGATCGTTCCTTTATCGTCATCGTGAGTGTAACTAATGATTTTGATCTTGTCACAAACTCTCAGTATTTTCATTTATGAAGGATTCTCTCGACTGTAGGCTTTGATCATGACATCCTTTAGAATGTTCTTGTCTTGGTTAGGTGTTGGTTGCTTTTAGCTTTTCCAAGCCATGGAAATAATTCTAATTTATTTCTTAGCCTCTGAAAATGGCACACTTAGTATTCCTGTAATTAATGGAATACTTCTCTTAAACCCCTTAAATTAAAGCTGAAAGCCTGCACTTCAATAGTTGGCGTACAGTGGAAATACAAAAACTCTTTCACCTTCCAAATATTTATAGACTCAACTGTACATTAGTCTTGTGTATCCATTTTTTGCTTTGACACATGATCCTTTCAAGCTTTCCCACAACTCGTGACTCCTCAGACCTCGACTATTTCAACATTTCAACAGCCTCTTCCCTGCTTTGACAAAAAAAATCAATTTATCAGACTGTCCATAGCCCAGCTACCAGACGTTTTAACAAGAACCTAGAGAAGTGACCACATCACACCTGTTTTAACCTTCAGTATGTTTTATATATATATATATCTCTATATATAGAGAGCCGAAAACTCGAGGTGGCAGAGCTTTCACAGTAAGAGTCTCGGGGCAATGGAACAAGCTGCCTGAGAAAATCAGGTCAGTTGAGTCAGTGACCTCTTTTAAATACCTTCCTCCATTATTTAAGAGCCTTTCCTGAAGTTACAAAATGTTATTAATCCACTTGTATTTCTCTGTTTAAATGGTTATTTAACCTTTAGTTTTCTTATTTTCTTGATTGTAAAATCTGCTTGCTTTGTTGCTTGTGCAAACTACCACCTGTAGAAAGGTCCTTTCTAGATAATGCATATATTTTGCCTATGATCACAGCTTTCACCAAATCATAATGTAGGTTTACCACTGAAAATAGGTAATCACCTGTGTTTTCCTATTCTCCAGGTGGGGAGTGGGTGTGACAAAAGAGGGAAAGAATTGATAACATGTAAAATATTAATTTACTGTAGTGAAACAGCTGTCCTCTGTAAAAAGGAAAAAAAAGCCTTCCAGTCTATAAAACTGACAACTTCTCTATGAGTACAGGATTAGCTACTCCTTATCTGAAAAACAGGCCCCATTAAAAGGACTACATGCGCCTTTTGCTGCATGACTTAAATGAACACATGCAACATGTAAGTAACAATGGTTTGGAGACCAGCTTTCATGAAGTGAAGCCATCTGTTTTCCCTTAGAAAACAAATTTGGTGCCTTAGTATTGCAAAGAAATAAATGTTAAGCGTCTCAATGAGATTTTGGGAAAAATAGCTAATAAACTTTTCAAAATCCCTTCAAGGTTGTTCTTTATGTTTTCTTGTTTGTTTGTTTGATTTACAGACAGGAGACTAATTTTAAGACAAAATGTATTTGTTTACAATCCCTTTTCCCCTGGATGCATATGTCCCCATGCAATAAGAACCCTTTTTCCTTGCAGATATCAAAGAGGGCACTTTCAATCTGCAGTATTAGTAATTTAAGAGAAAACAGCTGCTCATTAACATTGCAGCTGCGTCTAGGCTCCCTAAAACTTTGGAAATTAATCAGAAAAGTAAACCCTAAATTGGGAAACAACAATTACACGTTCCGGATGATTTCATAGTTTCACAATGTTGGAAAGATTCAATTGAACTAATATAAAATAAAAATAAAAAGACATAAATAATGTGCTCCCCGTAGAGATGGAATAGATTGACATTTAGAAAATGTGACAGTCTACTGTGTGGTTTCTTTGCTTTGCAAACCATAACACCTATACAGTTCAGTCTCACATTCAGAAGTTTTAATCAGGCTCTGTAAGACTAGTAAGGAAAAGAACATGCTTGTACCTCTCCTAGAGCATGCCAGTGCGTGATGGGCTTCCGTGGATAAGCCAACATTTCGTTCCAGTGATCTCGTCCGAGCCCTTCAGCATCTGGCCCCGTACGACACACGCCAATCACCTCATTGTGTCCAACACTGGTAGTCATAAAACACACACATTGACACACATGTGCTTTGGATCATGACTAAATTAAAAATATGTTTTGATCTACTTCTACTCTGCTCACTTTATCGTTTTAATGTAAGCATGTGAACATAAACAGTATTTAGTGAGTATTTAACTCACCGATCATAATCCATGACCATGATGGACAGACTGACTTGTTCCACATTCTCCGGGGGAATATCGAAGATGATAGCCTCGTTGTACACCGGATTAAGTGTGCTTTTCTTAATTGTTGTTTTTCGTTTCTTTAACCTCCGTCCATCACACATCAAGTAGACCTTCACATATGGATCTGAGAGACAAATATATTAAATAATTTGCAATTGTGTCAAAAGCTTTCATGGCTTCTGACATTAAACTTCATTAGCCTCTTTGTTTCAGTTTCTTGTGCATTGTTTTTGCCTTTCTGGTTTTTCTCCTGCTATCCCTCGGTGCTCCTCGGGGCTCCATATTGGGCCCACTACTCTTCTCTGTCAATGATTTATCAAATGCCTCCTCCCATTTTTATGCAGATGATACAATCTGCTGTTGTTTGTGTTTTTCAGTTGTAAAAACCTTCAGATTTCAGTAGTTTGCCTATTATGATGCTTAGTATCATTTAACTTTACATAAGTTTCTGTTAAATGCAGACAAATCTAAGTTCAATCTAAGTTTATTCATAAATAATCAAAGGGCTGAAACTTGTATTCAGGTATCATTATCGATCAGAATTTTCTCATTTAAACTTTATATTGAAAATCCTGTGTCCAAGATAAAAAATAAATAAATTAGGTTTCTTTTCAGGAATGCATTTTTTATTGTGCTCTAAGTCAGGCGACCTACAGGGGAACTTCTCATTATGAACACACCTGGCTAATACTTAAAGAGGCTGGATGCCATTTATCATTGTTCTTTACATTTATTACAGACCTTGGAAAACTTGTACATCACTCTCTTCTGTATGCTGCTGCTAAGTGACCGGCTCTGTATATCCCAGACCTTCCCATGGATTGGTTTTTGCAAATAAATCATTGCTTGGGCTAGTTTCTTCTTATGTGTGTGACTCTATTTCTAAAAACCACAACCAATGTGTCCTATGTTCTCAGAATATTTTATAAAAGAGACTTTTACCTGGAAAAATAAAGGATATATATCGTCCCTATTTCTTTTTGCTCTCTCAGCTTAACTATATTTAATTAATTCCTAAGTTTTGCTTTTGATGTGAAGACTATTTTGCTATTTGATTACCTGAGGAGCCTGTGATGTCCATGGCTTTGAGGTTTCTGCATTTGATGACTGTTAGGGTCATTCTCCCTGCTGTGGGGAGGTAGCACAACGAGTACATGATCTCTCCCAAATCGATACTCTCCTGGAGGGCATAAAAAGAAAAGAGAGCAGAATGTATTGAACCAAATTTAAATGATTTGCCACATTCTGTGAATCAAAATGCCAAAGCAAAGGAGCAAACAGGTCAGTTTTTAAAAGAGGTCATATGCATTGAGCTGATAGTGAGAGTTTAATTAGCATGGCTCTGCAGTCTATTTGACATTTATCTCAGTCCTTCAATTCTTTATGGCAGTAAACTTAACTAACAATTAACTGTTCAGATTTGTTACTGTTTCTTCATCCAATAACCTTAAATCATTAATCTAGTAGTAAATAGTACTAATGTATGGTTTCCAGGCTTTGGTAACAGTCCTAAGAAAACCATCTCAACAATACTTTGGTGGTTGGTCAAAAATTGTAATACAGGCAATCATAGCCAGGAGAGGTTAAATAACACAAATAGTGTGATATGTCACTATATTAATTGTTAGAATGAACTTTTTTATTGGTAATTGATGGGAAAGTATCTTTTTTAAACAGATAGACGGCATTAAACTATCATGTTTTGCAATGACTTGAGAAACCACAAGATCAACTTTATAACATCTTCTTTGTATTAGACTTCATCATCATCATCAGGCCAATATTTCAATTATTCAGAAACTTCGGTTTATGACCAAGTATCAATGAAATGAAAGTCATTCACAAATCTGTCAACTGTTGTTGGTAATAAACAATACAGTTTATTTAGCAAATGTTAGCATACTAGCATAAACTAAGATAATCAAGACTGCAAAATGTATAGCTGCTAAACATCTAAATGATCTTATCATTATGGCTTTATAGACCTGTTAGCATGTTTTTTAAATCACTATTGTATATGCAATATTATTTGATTCATTGTAGTTGAGTTTGTTGTTGGCTCAATTTGTTTGCTAGCAAAACGAATACCAATAGCGTATGTTGTGATTTCAAAACGTAAGAACATGATTTTGCAGCTCATTTAATTGTTAGTTTGTAGAGGTTCTTAAAATTAAGTTTGTTTGTTTATTCTGTCATAGTTTACACAATGAATTAGGTTACATTGGTAATTGTTAATGACATTATCTATAACTACTAAAAAGAGAAGTGTAGACTGTTTTTTCTGCTGAAATTTAACATCATAGTTGTTAATTGTGTAATCTAGACAACTCTCTGCAACTACACATTTATAGCCAGTGAAATCCCGTACGCTACATCTTACTATTGAATTAACATTGGAGTTTGGCTTAAATGTTCAATTATTGTAAGCCTCTCTCACACAGACCTACAGACTGGTCTGTAAACATCTTGAAATAAGGGGAAACGTGTGTTCCCCAAGATTGATCACAAAGAGGTATAAGGTGCTACACTCAAAACCTCACTGAGATTGCTATGGTTGTTAGCGAGGCGTTGCAGCTGCCCATAGTTTACATGATAAACTCATCTGCGAACGCTCAGCAACTACTCTCCAAGTTGTAGTGAAATTGTGAAAGTAAACATTTCACCTATGTTTTCCCATATGTTTTGGTTTCAGCAAGCTGCACTTTTCACAGTTTGTGCACCGGTTGGAGAATAGTTGGCAAGTGCTTGCAGAAAAATTAAGAGAAACCAATAGGAAGGGAGTTGAAGTTAGACAATACCTTATAACCACACATGTTTATAAATACTACTTGTGCCATAAAAATTGTCAGATAAATACCTTAAGATTAGTACAGGTCCAAAGTTACCAAGCTGCCTTTGGTTGTGTCAACACAGAAATAGGAATATAAAAAAAGAAATCCCACAATCCAAGTGACTATGATGAGATGTGCACAGGAGGAAAAATATAAATATAAACTTTCTCCATGCCATTTATATTACCAAACTCTATATGAAGTTGTCTATAGAGTTACATTAGTCCGTTTATTTTAAAGTGATGTCTTATGAGTCTATGATAGTGTAGCATTCCTCTGGAGTTGAATGTAATGAGCACTGAAATCACACCCGACTGCAGTTTTCTCTTGCACAGTCTCCATGCAGTTCTCATAGGTAAGGGTAAAATTTAATTGATGCAACAAATGTGGTTTTAAGTAAACAAATTTTATCAGCTCTTAATGCCTGTGCTTTTAGAAAGCATCAATATAAAAATTATAATATATTAAGGAAGCGAGAGAATAGCCAGTTAAACAATTCTTTATGCAAAACAAAATTTATTGTTCTTCTGTTGCTGCTAATTTAGCCCACAGACACTAAAGTGAACCTGAAAGCAAAGGCTCAGTGTTTCTCACCAGGAACACATTCATTAATAAAGCCCAGCCTCTTGAGCAAATTGTGATAAGTGGTTATGCTGGAGTAAATGCATTCGGGGGCTAAATAACCACAAATCTTTAGAAAAGAGTTCATATGAGGACAGGCTATCTGCAGTATGCTGCAAAGCCTGCAAACCCTTTTTGTTTACCTGTAGAGTTTTAGTCACTGCATAAATGTGGTCTTGGATATTTTTACTCTGTTTCTATAATTACATCTGCAGAATACCCAGCATTTTCTGGAAAATGCTGTGTGGGTGTTTGGCTGTTGAAATCCATTTCCCAAAGCATTTGAATTATGCAATGCATTGCACCTGCCATAATATTTTTTGATTAGACATTTCTGACAACAGTATAAAATCCCATTCACTACTACCACGGTAACAGCACAGAAGCCTGGTACAACATTTCTTAAATAGCAACAACATACACATATGCGAGGATTTGGCAGTGTCTTAGTGTGAACACCAACTCACTGTGGTTGCTGCATGAATATCCTTCCAAACAACCGCCTCCCTGGAAAGATCAGAGAGTTCAAAGAGGTTGTCCACAACCACCTCCCCAATCATATCGTGGCTGGTGAATCGGTCAAAGTCGTAGACGCTGAAATGGAGCTTGCGGTTGCAAAGCTCATCGTATACTACGGGGAAACAGAAGGTCTCGTCAAATGTGGGGTTTAGATTCTTGCGATGAACTCGAGTCTGGAACTTCTTCTTTCTCTCGGGTAGCAGGTAGATCTTCACATACGGGTCAGAGGTGCCTGTGAAGTCTTTGGCAGGCAGATCCAAAGCTTTCAGGATCCTCACCACCAAAGCCTGCTCCTCGTAGTCGTAACGAAGCGAAAAGCTTAGCTTTCCACAAGTCTCCACAGGCTCTTTGGCCTCTTCTGAGTCCACAGACTTCTGCTTGTAGAGTTCAGGTTTTATTCTTCCAATGCTGACAGTAGAGGACTGGCGGAGAGGCACTGTGTCCATGGTGAAGTCAACACTGGTGACATTCTTCTGACGAGGCAGGTGGCGCCTGAATGAATTGTGCCTGTTGAAAGGAGCATCACAGAGCATCAGGTAAATGTCTCATTTGTCGTGTGTTTGGCGTCATGGAAGAGCAGCTTTTTTATGGAACAAAAGGTTTATCAGAGCAAAATATCACACAAATAAAAGCTGGTTATTGTTTTTATTACTATTCAGGAAAAAGTCTAAAAACAATATCTAGAGTAGAAACCTTTAAATGTTTAATAAACTACCACCAGATGCTCACAATAGTGCATAATTAACTAGGAACCAAAATGGCGATAGTCTAAATATTGTCCAGAGATATATATGCTTTGTTTTTTTAAATCCCCCTGTGGGCGGTCTTTATCCTTCAAGCTCCTCATCTTCTCTACCTCCTCTTTCAACCCTTGGTATTCTCAAGCTTCTTGTGTTACTGGTGTTTATATTGCTTCCTCTGCTTGTCAACCGTTACTGTGTCTGGTTGGTAGCGGACACAGTAGAGGTCCGCCACAGTCACCAGTTTGTCTGTTTGTATCTGGAAGTCAAACAGGATCTTAGCTTGGCCATTTTCAAACTACCCTGGGGGCGTTGCGCTTGATACTTCTAGGCCATACTCGGCACAGATGTTCAGCGACTTGGTTATGGCTTTCCATGTATGACTCATGTGCTAGCATCTTTTGATGCTCATATCAAGTCTGTGACCCGGTCTTGCTCTGGAGCAGAAGCCCCACCCACCTGCAGTTTAAATTTTGTTTTGTATATGAGGAGCAGCCAATCAGAGGTTTGCTTAAAGGGGGCTTGTTTTAGACAGATGATCAGTTTTTCCAGCTTTATTTGACAGATACAGTGAGGAAAGGACAGGAAAGCAGGGGCAGACCGAGAGGAAGGCATGTGGCAAAGGGCCGCAGGTCAGACTTGAACCCAGGCCAGGCGCTCTCAGCCTATAAAGCAGCGCCCTATATTGCATATTTTAAATCCCAGCAAACTCCCTAGCTGAAAATAGCTGGTTTTATCATCCATATGGTAACAGGTGATATTAAATCACCAGTGATCAAAGTGACGAATTGATTTTTGCCACTACTGGCGTTGGTTTGGGGAAATGAAAACACATCTCCAGCTCTCAGATTTGAGCCCTCATTTCAATTACCTGAATGCTGCAAATTTCAGTGAAGTTGACATCTTTTGAGAAAACCACGTCTGTCTTTGACTCGCCGATCTTGTCACCTAGCAACTGGCCCTCCTCCTTTCTGACCGTAAGACAATCACAGCAGCCTGACAACCGTGGCACAGGAAGCACAGCTGAAGATTAAATACTACACTGAAATATTGTAAACAGCACAGAGGGGGAACATCGCCAGCACAAATCTCAGAGGAAAAGGAAAGTGTGCCTGATTTACCAACTGAACATTGATTAGCAAGATTTGTTTTCTCCTTTATGATTTTTGTGTATTGTCAACCTTTATCTCTCTTTGAATCCCCCAACACACACTCAATCCATATGGGCTTATTGACATCTTCCTTTGTCTTCCTCTTTCTCTGTTTTCCTAAGTGTTAAAGTTACAAACATCTACAATACCCTGAAAAAGTTTAACAACCTTTGGACTCCAAACTTTTGCAGTGTATGGTTTGTCACACAATAGATAAAAGTTATATTTTGTGTCTCATTAGTTGTCTAGAAACCAAACACTATAATGTCAGTTAGAATTTTGGCTACCATCATTTTGTTTCTTTGAAGCCAGAAGTGAACTTATAAAAAGTAGAGATGGACCGATCCGATATTACGTATCGGTATCGGTCCGATACTGACCTAAATTACTGGATCGGATATCGGAGAAAAATAAAAAATGTAATCCGATCCATTAAATATCACGAAAGCACCTCACAAAACTTGCAACACGCCGTAACTCACCTCAGAACGTTAGCACGTCGGAGCAGTATGCATCACGTGATAGAGCGGCTGTGGCATGCGGGACCTGTCGGTGGTCTGGATAGCATTTGGAGCTTCGCTAGCAACCCGGCATTTCATCTCCGACAAAGTTATCCCCGAGAGAAGTAAAGCAAGTGTGTAAGTCCATCTCTGAATGTTTGTAAAGCATTCCTGCGTTAAGCTTAACAAGCGACTGCCTCTTCTTGCTGCTACTTCAATCATGAAACTGCTTAATGATCAGCTGATCGGCTTTTCTGTCGCGAGTCCTCTCTCTGTTTGTTTTTGGCCCACTTTGCACCAGAAAGAGGAAACCAGCGGCTGAACAACAGCAGCACGTTTAAGCTTGATAAGCTGTTGTTAAA
Source organism: Haplochromis burtoni (assembly GCF_018398535.1). NCBI lineage: Eukaryota > Metazoa > Chordata > Actinopteri > Cichliformes > Cichlidae > Haplochromis > Haplochromis burtoni. The sequence goes on from NW_024582545.1 coordinate 1,235,837, forward strand.
TTTATTTAATATTACTTTCTACACCAGGATCTTTTTCTACGTAGCTGACGCTGGTAACTGTGCAGGGGCGGATCTAGCAAAGTTTAGCCAGGGGGGCCGATAGGGCATTAACAGGGAAAAGGGGGCACAAAGACATACTTTTCTTTCTTATTCTCATTTAAAATGTCTAGCTTTTAATAAATAATTATCTGACACCCAAAGTTTTAATTTGATGTAAAATGAATAGAAGTCAATTACTGTATATAGTGACTATTAAGTCATATATATACCCTAGTAAGCTATAGTACTTTTTCCTTTGGGAAGGTACCATCTGTGCAGTCTGCAATTTTGTTGAAGAAAGATGTTGAATCTATTTAATATTTCTTGAAAAATAATTGATTTCTGTGCATTTTTTTTCACACTGCATCAAATTAAGGTTGATTACGTCGATTAAGCATCATGAGGTGGAGCGTGAGGGGTGGTTCCCTATTTTTTATTTATTTATTTTTGTTGTTGCTGGGAGTTGGAACCCTATTAGTTAGGTTGCTTAATATTTACGCTAAGTACTCTTTAAAATACCAGAATAGGGAGGATGGTGTAGGTTTAAGTTTATTAGATTGATCAGTATTGCTGAACTATGAATTTTTTTTTTTTGCATACAGGTATAACAGAATAGCTTTAGTGTAGTTGTTGTTTTAAACTTGAGTATGAACTTATACAAAATGCAGCAAGATATTTAAAAAAAACAGTTTTGTTGATTAAAAAACACTATATCGGATTCATATCGGTATCGGCAGATATCCAAATTTATGATATCGGTATCGGACATAAAAAAGTGGTATCGTGCCATCTCTAATAAAAAGTAGACGGCTAGGTTATCAGCTAACTCGAAGCATGCTACATATAAACTGTACACTTATTGGCTTATTAAGTACCATTCAATACTAAAATTCCACTTGTGAAAACTGAGGCACAAACATCCTACTGTTTGGAGCCATGGCACATATTTCACATTAGAAAACAACCCAACAAAAATGTCACAAAAAGCATATTGATCATTTTTCACTGCACACCAAATATAGTGGAATTGACTCTGTTTGTCCCCAGTATACCTTTTTCTCTTTCTTTGACCACTAATCATGCTAGGGCCTTCACGCCCCTCTGTATAGTTATGGGGGAGAAAAAGCATTTGCAGTGACGAAAACATTTCTGTAACAGGGTGTATTTTGTTATTTTGGGGACGGACTCGCTTTTGGAACGGGTCTCTAGTGGTCATTTGAAGAATTGCAATTCAATTTCTCAGTTTTTAACTCTGTGTGCTGTCTTGACACAAAGAGGCCAAAGCAAAATATGGAAAATTGTTTTTAAAAATTGTCTTTACTAATGAGTATAGTTGAAAATGAAACATATATGATTGACTTAAACTTCATCCCTCTGTTTTGCATTTTCACCCTTGTTCCACAAAGTTTCACCTGTGCTCTGCCACTGTTTGGCTTGGTTACAGATGCACAGTTACACATAAATGTCAGGGTCAGAGTCAATCAGAGGAAGAGTTGGTGATGGTCTTTGCATAATGTGGATGTCAAATTTTAACAGCGACAGCTGAGGACAGAAAAAAGTGTGTCTGTAAAGGTCACCGAAACACGGTGGAAACTCTGTAGAGTTTCTATTATGTGACTATTTTAGTTTAAACATTTACCTGCCAGTATGAAGGGAAGGTTTCTAAGACTGAATCTCCAAACTAAAAATGCTTTTGGTGCTTGGCAAATGTTAATTGTGGACGCTGAACCAAGTTAGTCATAAATTCTTAGAATAATTTTAATAATTAGTCATTGTTTCAAATGTCAAATTGTTTTCTATTTTTTGATTCCAGCTTTTCAGCTCTGAGGATTTGTTTCTTTTCTTTGTGACACTGAAATAAAATCCCAGTTTTGGACTGTTGGGTTTCCATGTTTGCAGATGTCAGTAGTTAGATTTCCTGGTTTTCCAAGACTATATCTACTATTTTTCTGGTGTTATAACCTGATTATGGTATATGCTGCTAGGCTTTTCTTTTAAGCCACGATTAACTCTAAAACATTAGTTTTGCTTTAGGCTTCTTTTAGATTTTGCTGTCAAAAAAGTAGGCGGAGGAATTGAGAAGGTAGGTCTTGTAATCTTTAACCTGTCCTATCTGCATAACTGGTGGGTGTATAATTCATGGAGGCCTACGCCACAATATCATTTAATTAACAAGCCCTAACAACAAATCAAAGTGCATGTCAATACCAGCTTCCTCCGAGAAACTGAGCACAGCTGCCTGGTGCGTCTGACAAAAACCCAACCTTCCACCATGACAGCTCCCACCCCACAGCCATGCTAATTATGGACCTTCTAGTTTAAACACAGTACTGGAAAACAAAGAGAAGAAAGAGCTGATTGTTTAATGACTGAGGTCTTTACCAGAGCAGCTTGACTCACATGTACAAGTGATTATAGGGTTCAAAGTGCAGCAAGGAGATGTGTCAGAAATGCTGCAGAATCTCATTTTTGTGATGTACAACAGCAGCAGCAGCTATTCAAGGTCACCAACCAGTCACTGACATGTGCCACACTACCTCGAGGACAGCAGCAGCAGCCCTGTCACGAACTGTCAGGACAGTTTGTGCTCTATGTGAGTTTTTGTTTTTTTAAATGTGTTTCTTGTAACATGGGTGGGGAGATGGACAAAACAAAAGAGATCTTTAATATGCTACACTTAGTTGTAAGCACAAGTGGCCTGAGTGCAGAAGCAGACTAGGGACTGGTTCATGTGACAGTACCTGGAGGAGGAGGTTGGCTCGGTGGTCTGCCTCTGGATTTTAGCCTGCTGGCTGAGCTTCTCCCTCAGAGCTGTCTGGACCTCGGCAGGGATGTCTGGAGACGTTTGGCTGATCTTCATGGCTGCCTCCAGTAGCTTGACTGAGCTCCGTCCATTCACCTTCACTTCAGGCGGCTGTTTCTTTTCCACCTCCGCCACTTTAAACTCAGTAACCGGGGGGGAGTTGGGTGGGGGTGCCTCGGGGAAACCCCCACGGAGCACATTTTCAGCGTGGGCTGACAGAGCCTTGCTCCTCCAGATGGGCCAACACAGCTTCCAAAAGACAAAGAGAGAGACTACCAACAGGGCGAGGCCACAGAAACCCACGACCACAGCAAGGAGACTAATAGAGATGTCTACATACAACCAAAGGACAAAGACAGGTGACACGTAGAAAGGAGGAGAGAAGCAGGCGAAGGACAAAATATGACCAACAAACATGCAAGGGAGAAGGAGAAAAAGGGAGAGAAAGCAAGCTGTAAGAAAGAGGGGGCAGCAAATGCACCTGTTTGATATAGAAAGATCATATAAAGGTCATAAAACCACAGTTTAGTGAGGAGACACAGCATCAGGAAAACAGCACGAAAAGAAAAACATCTGGCACCACATCTCCCCTTCTGGCTTCTATTTAAAAGCAAAGTTTGCACCCACTGTGCAACAGTATGCAAGGAAGCTTAATTCAGCTTAAAAATTCAGCTTTTCAATCGAGCTGGCACTAGAGTGAAATTTCACAGACTGCAAATTTACAAAGGAAACATAGCTGAAGGGAGGAGAATCATTTCGTCCTCCCGGTCTGTTTCCCACCTGTTGCTGTTTCAGTCAGTGTGGACTGAGATGCGTAACAGGTAGACACTTTCAGAACAATTTAAGTTTTTAAAAAAACGCAGTAAAAATAAGGATAATAGTGGACTAATAAACTTTTAAGTAGTTGGTGATTAGTTCATCCATTCCCCCTCGAAACTCTGCGAGTACTGGGCGCCATGACTTTAGAGAAAGAAGTGATTAATTAAGGGAATTGGGGAGAATAAAATAATGACTTTATTCTATTTACCTGCGTGTCCTTTACCTGGTATGTTGCTCTCAAGGGGGAATATATCCGAACATTTCTCCCGGTCTACGTGTCCCGCGAGACAAAGTTCCGTAACGATTTGGAGAGCCCTTTGGCACAGAGTGACGCTGTCATCCGTCCGAACATTCATGTCTCTCCTGTTAAGCCATTGCACGCCGGAGGAGCCGGGAGGGCGGCGGTTCATTTGGAAACCTTTTATGCGCCGCAGAGTGCAGCCTGTCCGCGGGAGACAGTGGGGAAGCGCGCAGAGTCCTGATCCATATCCAGCGCGCAACGAGGAGCGACTGGCCGCACGCGCTCCCTGCGTTTGAATAACAGCAAACGGGGTGCTCGAGTCCAACCCTCACTGCGTCCAATAGCGATGCGCTTCGGTTTGATACTCAGTCCTGTTGGTCGGGGTTTGTAACGGGATTACTTTTTCGAGTAATGACTGGAGTGTTCTCTATGAGGGACAGACGACCTCGCTATGTCCCCGCCTTTCGGCCAACGCATGTTGGCTTCCCGGTCCCCTGTGGCCCTCGGTCTGTGGTTATAAAGATTCAGCAGATCTAAGTCAAAGCCAAAGAAAAGTAACACTTTTCAAAAAGCATCACAGAGCTAGAAAAATAGGCTTACATACAAGCTGCCCCATACCTACAGAAAATGTGTGTTTTGTTATATATTTATATGAATATTTGCACAGATTAGAAGGTCAGAAAGTTTTTCCAGTCAGTCATCAAATTCATATTTTTTGAAAGTGTGTGTGTCACCAAAGCCAGTTTGCGTTCTTATGGTTATTCCAATTTACTGAGAATCACTTGACCTGTGATGTTTTTTTAAACTACTGACTAATTTCAAAACCTAAATTTCTTGTAAAATCATTCTAATCATTATTATTATTATTATTATTATTATTATTATTATTATTATTATTATTATTATTATTATTATTATTGTTGTTGTTATTTTCTATGAACCATTCAATATCATATACTCAGTAATGCTTAAGTAATGATTGACTCATCATGATGATGATTAATCTAAGATGTGTCATTAATTTTCTAGCCATTAACAAATGTGAAGTGCAAATTTAGATCATCCATTAAAAAATGATTCACTGTTACCTCAAATGTGGACTGACACGTGAGCATGTTAGCTTCTCAACATCCCAGTTTATTTATGTTACTGTGTATATCTTGAATTTGATTAAAAACATGACTCTTCTATAAAAACATACATTCATCTGCCCTAAAACTGAAGCTGCAGAAGTCCCATATGTTGCAGTTCCTCTAATGGCCACATGAGGCTGGCTCTAAAGGTGAATTAAACTCCATCTACATCCATGTTGCAGCATGTTTACAGCCAAGTACAACATGCACCATCAAAGCTTAAAGTTAAATTTATCAATTTGACTGGTATGTGTGCTGACACGGGCAATCGTAGCTGATAGCTGTCTGTCTCTTGGCCTCATCTCCACTAATTAATCACACTGAAATGGACCTCTTGACTATGTTTGTGCTGTAGTTCCTTTTAGAGCATTTTTCATGGCATAGAAATGCTCTAGAAGGTATTTGGGGACACAAAGGTACTGCAGGTGGGCCGATGTAATAAGAGAAATTCATTTTTGAACATCCTCACTGGATTTATATTAAAAAAAAAAATCATTAAAACTGGCAATAGGAGGTGGTTAGTTTTTGATATTACTCATTACTCCAACCTAAATGTATTGCTCTTGTATTGAAGTTTGTGTTGCTGTGGCAGGCGGGTCACAGGTTGGCTTTACCGCTTTGAATATGACTGGGTAGCATCTGCAATTCATAGCCAACAGCCTGTAGTTTCTGTGTTTTTTGAATAAAATTGTCAAGAAAACACATGACTTTCCATTGTATTTTGATTAGAGTGAAGATTTATGATTTGGTAGGGCCCTGTGGGGTCTTTCTGGTTTTTAAGGGGGCTGCAGCTATATTTGCTTCTGGAATGGCTGATCGAGATTAATTTAAGGTGAGCTGTGTCTTTTTACTTAAAAAAAAAACAAAAAAAACAACAACAATATGGAGCAACATGGCAGTGGCTCAAACCCTAAAAATGAGGCTTCAAAATGCAAGGAAGCCAAGAAAACCAATTAATGATGTCATGGTAGCCACACCCATCCATCTTTTATATACAGTCTTTGACAAATACATACTGTTGTTGCTTACCAACTTGTGTGAATTGAGTGTAAATTAATGTCTCATAACTGATGACCTTTGAGGTGTGAAACATTCACAAATAGATATGGAGACTTTTTTTATATGCTAATGGTAAGCAACAGGAAATCATTAAATCATACTTTAGCACGAGTCATGCATTAGTTTGGCGCTACTTGAGTATATAATTGTACTCTTATTAGAAAGTGTTACCATCTAACCGATTATTCTCTTTACAATTTATTTTAACACACTCTCAAATTGCAGATTACCTATTGAAAAAGCGGTGTTCTGTGATTTTACCTGTGCGACCAGTTACTCAGTTATTAGTCTTTAATTTACTTATTTGTTGTGCATGTGTATGAAGAAAAATTACCATTAAATTCACTTTTCTCATCCGCAGGTAGTTGGAGAAAAAAAAGGGCACAGAATAAAATTTACATGTCATTCAAATAGTGAAAATGTTCAAGGATCTTCATCAAAAGCACTGCAAAGTCAAGGTTGCAGCCTGTATTCACATGCCAGTGGGGGGCACAAGACTGTAGCCAAGGGAAATTGCAGTGGAAAGAAGTGAAGAATAACAGATGTAATGAAAGAGTGACAAATACAGCTGAGGGTGATTTAGAAATTTGGAGCCATGGTTACTATGGTGTAGCTGTCCTGAAGGGATGGTATCAACAAAGGAAATGAACCAGAACAGGAAAGAGATTCCAAACCTCTTCACCATCCAGCCAGAGCCATGTGATAATTAAGACATGTCATATATACAGGACTGAGAGGAAATTCAAGTTCGGGATTTAATATCTTTACAAATGAGAAAAGGAACACTGAACGTTTTAACCCAGCCCGGTGACATGAAAAAGGCAACAATTTTATCAGCTTTTTCCCTTCCCATATGGTGACAACTAATGACACCTCAGGCCTCATCCTAACCATTTTCTTTTATGTGCATTGCAACATAATATGACACGTGAAAAGTTGAAAATGTGTAAACATGACACACATCTGAAGCAGCCCCCTTTCTTTATATGTATGTTCCATTATAGCATGTAATTTAAACTAGTGAACGGAGAAAATGATTACATACAACATATGGGCAAAAGTGCCGGGCCACCTACACATTACACCTACAGGAGATGCTCGGCTATGGAAACTCATGCCTTGAAGCTCCCTTGACGTGCAGAGTCTTTGTGCTGACGTTAATGCAAGAGGAGGTTTGAAGTTCTATAGTTTATGTTGACAACTATGCTCATCAGCACTCCATTACACACTGTACATTTATGTGATCTGCCACTTCATCACTGAGTTGCTGTGGTTCCTAAAGCTTCCACTTTGCAATTATACTGCTTAGAGTTGGTAGTGGAACATCTAGGAGGCCTGATATTTTTGCCCATATAGTGTATAATATAGTATCTTCATTCATTTAAGCTGATATATATATACGTAAATGGATGTAAACATTAAAAAATTGCAAAAAGGATACTTGATTGAGTGCTACTGTGTCAAGTTCTGTAAACCTTACTATATAAACAGGTCATCACTTGTGTTCGTGTGTTTTAGAAATTCAAATTAATTCAGTTTTATTTAATTTGATTCTTTGAAGTGATACCTCCAGCAAAACAGCTGCTGATTCATTATTACTATGCACTCACGAGCCACTTTATTAGGTACTCTTTGCTAGTACCAGGTTGGACCTCCTGCTAACAAATATCTGGCACAGATATATTTTATATATAGAAGTTATATTACCACCTCAATTGACATGCAACATGGATCAAAAGACAGTATGGGTTGCAAAGCAGCTTGCAGGTGCAGCTGTAACTGTTGGCAGGCTTAAGCAATTGAAATTGAAAGACATAGTTTAAATTTGCCAGATGGAAGCGTAAAACTATCAACTGATCGAAGCTTCGAGGTCCTGAACCAATCATAATTTTTTTCCTTTGAATGCTATTTAAAGGTCTTTTTGAGCAGCCGCATCAGATTAAATGTTCAATAAAATTCATCCATCTCTTTGGATTATCTGGACATCAGATTGGCTCTCTTCATACTGAGCATCAAGGCCTCACAGAGCTGTTAGTGTGGCGGTTTGAGAGTCTTTTTTTCCCCCCGTCACAGCTTGAAATACCAGATGATTTCGAGAGAGTCGTCACTCCTTTCCACTCAAACTTGTTGCTGATTGTAGAAAAACATTCCCTGTTAAAAATGGTCTCCACTCCCCCATAAGAGAGATGTATCAGATGTTTGAGCATCGTGCCCAGAGCAGAAAGCTGTTTGGCAGACCTCTATAACTGGGAATTAACCAACAGGAGGGCAAAATAATCAGCTGCTGCACTGAGCTGCAGTTGTCTAAGCCGATTCGATTCGGTATCATTAAATTGATATAAACCGCATGCATACAGCCAGCAATTACGTGGCCTTTAGTGTAATCATTACACTGGACAGTGCCCCAGAGTAAGTGCCAAATTTTTTAAGCAATCCTTTGCCATAAGCTTTTGTGTATTCAATAAAATAAGGCCATCTATTACCTCCATTCATTTCCAATTTCCAACCGCAAATCTTCTGACATCAGGGATGTAAATACCAAAGGGGCTGTCTCCAAGACAACAGCGCACACAACATCAGTAAACTGTCTGCGAGATTGTCTTTGTCTTTCAGTTTATGTCTAGTGTAGCATTGTGGAGAGAAATAATCAGTATTTGTTCTGCAGCTAAGCCTGCTGGGACACTGGCGTATAGATGGAAAATCAGCTGTGCTTTAAACTGCATTTCAAAGGCACTTGTTGGTAACTAATTGGTACACAGAAAAGAGGGAACACTGGATGATGAAGGGTTAGTGCGTGATTATGTCAGTGCTAACTTGAAAACACAAAAGTAATCACTGCGCACATTATTTCCCCTCATTGGCATTTGCATTAGGCTCTCAAACACAAAGACAGGAGCAGGAAAAGAGAGAGAGAACGCAGACTGTGCCTCTTCAAGTTTTAGATATCTTATCAAAGGTGATTTACATTATAATTCCATCTGCGCTCGATTCTGTCAAAACAAGGTTGGCTAGGAGAAAATATGAGTCGTAAGAATGAATGTTATGGTTTTATTGTTTTTAACAACTTAACACTTAAACAACTTAAGAGCAAAAAGACCTCATAACACCATAACAGGCTGCTAATGAGGGACTGCACAGCATTTTTATACCCTTAGTCCTGTGTGTTCATACAGTGTCCGTCATTTTGATTGGATCTTGTGTGCAAAAGTCCACATGGTAAATGGACTGGTACTTACACACTGCTTTGTCCTTTAAATGAGGCCCCAAAGCACTTTTTACTACAAGCTTCATTCACCCATTCACACAGTACTTTGTTCTATGCCTTTCAGCACTTTGCAGCTTACTAAACACACACACAAGAAAATGACTACTGGACTAAATAGAAAGTAAAGGAACATTTAATGTGACTGCATATATAAAATATATTTCTTATATTGTATATAAGAGTGTAAGAGTGTTTTGGAGAGGACAAAGGCGAGCAAATCCTTCTCTAACATTTAGCAATGTGTTTTTCTCAACCCCTGAAAGGAGCACAGAGCTTGCTGAGAAAATGTTTTTTAACAGCACATAGGAGTGTGAGGGTTTTTTTAGAAACAAAATATTAATGATTAGTGAATAAATGTCCTTGTCTCTGGCAGAGGCACTTCCAAGAACTGTTAAGTGGGTTGGTACAGTGAAAGGTGAGACACAGGGTCCCGCAGGAAACCATAACATTTAAAGTTTAGTACTATAGGAATAAAAGTTTCCATGTAATTTTGTACTTTTTTTGTTTTATTTATTTAAAAATAAAATGTTACATTTTAAGGAATCTGATGAAATGAAATGGTCACATCTAATGGTGTTGGGTGTTGTAAGAGTAGTGGTCCAAAGGCTTTAGCAACTAATCTAATATCTATCAATTTATCTCGTCCCTGTAGGCGGTCTATCCTTCAAGCTCGGGTCCTCTACCAAAGACCTAGGAACTTGAAAGTCCTGCACAGTATCTTAGCTGTTCTTAGGGCTGCGCTCTTCTGGACAGAAATCTCCGATGCTGTTCCTCACCTCCCCTAGCTTGGGGGTCACTGGACCTAGCACTTCGATTACCACTGTTGCCTTCACCCTCCATATCTTCTCAAGTTCTTCTCTGAGCTCTTGGTACTTCTCCAGCTTCTCGTGTTCCTTCTTCCTGATGTTGCTGTCATTCATGGTTGGTTACACTTGGTCATGGCATTCCATGTATGCCCTTCCTGCTAGCATCTTGCACCCTCCTGTTATGTGCTGCATTGTCTCAGGGGCATCTTTACACAGCCTGCACCTGGAGTCTTGTCTGGTGTGGTAGACCCCAGCCTCTATGTACCTTGTGCTCAGAGCTTGTTCATGTGCCTCCATGATTAGTGCCTCTGTGCTGTCTTTCAGTCCAACTTTGCCCAAACACTGGTATGACTTCTGGGGCCTGTCCTTCCGTGATGGCTCTTCTCCTTGCTCCTCACTTTTTTGGGCTTCTTCTGCCTGAGGTATTCACCAAACATGTGGTCAGCTGTGGCCATCTTCATGATGTACTCATGGACCTCTGCTGCCTCATCCTGTACAGTGGTTCTGACACTCACTGGTCTTGAGCCTCCTGCATTTTGCTTAGTGTACAGTCTCACGGTGCTGGATTTAGGGTGAAATCCTCCATGCATATCTTGCCTGATGTCAGTGGTTTCTATCTCCTCCTTTAGGCAGCTTAATATCCCAGCAGGGTACCTGATCACCAGCAGGGCGTAGGTGTTTAATGGCACAGATGTTGTTCTTCCCATTCAGCTGACTCCTCAGGACTTGCCTGAACCTTCGCAGAAAAAACGGAATAAAAATGTAATGCATTTATGCTATTTGTTTTTTCTTAGCAAGGGAGCAATTTGATAATGTATATTTTCTGTATGATTAGCGCCTAATTTGTGTGTGTGTGTGTGTTTTTATTTGAGATACAGACTTTTCACACTTCCTCTTAGCTCTTTCCCACAGAGGCCCACAAAAACATATTGTTTCCATCACATTTACTTTGTTGTGATCTGGTCACACAATAACAGGTCAAATTATGCGATTGTTAAAAAACATTAATTTTGATATTTTCTGATCTGCAACTACACAAAATCCTGTAACGTTAGAGAAAGATGTGTGACTCACATTATAAGTCTATGAACTGTGGTCTCCAGCAGTACAGTAACATGCTTGATTGGCGTGTGACTCATTAGACTCATGCATCTTTCTTTTTTTTTTTAAATAACAATGTATTACTGAAAGCTGTGTTTTACACCAGGCAAATATTCTTTGCTGTGTGATTTTTATTACACAAATGCATTCAGGAACACACCTTATTAATTTATCTTTAATCAGAAGCTTTCAGCTAATGGCTGCACTCATAAATAAAAGCACAGCCTGGTGGCATAAGACCTTCCCTGGAGGAAAAAACAAAAAACAAAATAGTTAAATGTCCAGCAAATCCATTTGTTTCCATTTAAGGGACTAAGGCTGCTGATCAGTGCAGGTGTTATGAAAAGGTTGAAGGCTTTTTAAATTGTTAAAGAGTTAGACACTGTCAGTGTTGATTTCTAGATAATAATTTTAACCTAGCAGGAGAATAATATCTGAAGAGGAGCAGTTGTACTATATTAATATTAACCATAGCATTGCTGAAGTTACTTTTTTTCTCCCAGAGAGTTGTGGCCCAATGCATATTCTCATTTTTTTTTGTTTTTGAACATTCTCTGTAAACCAGAGATATTTGTGCCGGAAAGTAGATGAGCATTTTCTCAGAGACTCAGAGGCCACCTGGCACCAACAGCCATGCCACCTTCAAAGTCACTTCAATCACCTTTCGTCCTCATTCTTATTCTCAGTTGGAACTTCAGCAGGTCATCCTAACCATGCCTACATGTACTGAGTTCCTCCCATTTGACTGGCTGATTAGTTATTAGCTTTAATGCTGTTAAATAGGTAGACCTGATAAAGTGACAGGAGGAGTGTATTGTACTTTACTTTACCTAAACCCAGAGGAGGTTGTTTCTGCACCCAGCAGTAACCAGACTCCAGCCATAGCTGTGTCCGATCAGATACTTTTGTTTTACACAGATGATTTCTAGCAGTTCTCTTAGGTGCTGACAAGTGATGGCATCCTGCCAGCAGCATCGGCTCAGAAAACACTTACGTCTCCGCAGGGCAATTATAAATGACATATTTTGTCATTTGATCTGGAGTACATGTTGGTTTTTCACAAGATGGGAACACCACCTGAGACCGCCGTCTTTTTGTAGCTGTAAAACATCACACTAAAGGGCTTTTGCTACCGAGAGGTCTATTTTCAAACAATCTGTGCTGTTGTTCACTCGTGGATAATTCCTCTGGAAATTGTCATTATACTTGTGCAGCAGTGAAAAGGCTTTATGAGTGTGCCTTCTTCTTCTGGAGACTTTTTCTGAAATAGCAGAAGTTTTTTATTTGATGGCTGTTCTTCATGGCTTATGTATTTATTAGTTCTCTAAAACTTTTGTAGTCTGTATCGAAGGCTTTGAAGGCATCGTGTTTCTGTGGATAGATGATGGATTACATTAAAGTACTTGTACATTTTCTTGCATAATTAACCCCTGGGAGGGCAGATTATCTTGCTCAGACATACCGTTCCTCTCTGTGCCACATGTTCATTCAGCATAGCACTTAATTTTGTTCAGCAATATTATTTTAGATGTGTAAAAGTCAGAACTACAGAAGTTACAGCAGCTCATACAGCAGCTGTATAACTCATTCATAGAGTTATTACATATCAGCAAATAACAGGTTACAAAATGAGATTAGGAAACAAGTGCAAGTCAGCAATACAAAACATGAATTAGCATGTAATGTCACATTGTTAGGAATGGTATTTTCATTGTGGCCAAGCTCTTAAATGTAAAAAAAGATCAAATCTTTAAAAAATTTTCACACAGTGTGGTTTCCAGCAGGGAAAAATGTGTGTTTTGTGACTGTTATGGTAATTTCTAATCTTTGGTTGTTACATTGTGTTGAATTGCAAGGCGACAGAGTCTGAGAATGTCAAATGTCACGGTAAATGTCAGCAAAATGGCCACCAACACAACAGTGTGAGAGTGTCTTTATCCTTGACATAGGGTACAAAATGTTCCACTCCTCTAGCCTACAAACAAGCCCGGAGTACAGTGGAGTCTCTCCACGTTTGTTTCAGGTTTTGTAAGATAAAAAGGCGGACTTTTGGCACTAACAAACAAACTTATATCGAATTAAAGGGAAACCGGTTCACCGTCTCTGGCTTTGGAGGCAGAGGAGTCTTGTGGCGACAGACAAGCTTTTAGAACATGGTCTGTTACATTGGCTGACATTAAGAGAGTCTGCAAGTGAGAAATGATTTAATCATTAACATTCATGAGTAGGGACATGGGTGGCTTCCAGCACGCTGCGCTGAGGCCTAAAACAAAACACAGACAGCACAACACAAAGATACAGCCCAAATTGATTATTTTAGAGTCAGATCATCATTAGAAATCCGAATGCGTAAGCACAGAATATGAGAGTCTTCTGTGAATGTCAAGCGCACTGATTGTGGGAAAGACAATAATCAAAAACACTTGCAAAGTATTTATGTCTCAAGAGTTGTGTAGCTCTCTGTTTTTTTTTTAAGTTGTGTGGATGGAGTCTGATGATGCTCCTGCTTGCAGGGACTTTTAATTTTTTCCTGAGTGATCTTACTGCCACAGTCATGAGAGTGCGATCAGTGAGGCCGGATCAATTTGTTACAGAACAGTTTAATGACACCCTGGTCGCCCCTGCAGCACGCTGGTAAAAAGCTTGTTTTGTGTTAATTATTCTCACAACACTTGAAGCCGTTGAAGCTGGGAAGTCTTGCCCGTGAGCACCATTTGGCAGATTTAAAGTCCCGGCAACATGACGGGGATTATTTTCTTATGTTTACACACCCTTGAGAGCGGCGCCTCCATGCTCAATATATTTGTGAAATGAGAAGACTCTGAGCTGTTTAAATACGAAAGCACACAGGGAGCAAAGTGTTGAAGTCTCAGAAGTTTTCTGCCACAACAGTAGATGACTAAAAGGGTCAATTTTAACTTCTTGCTAATCTGAAATACTGCCCGCTGTGAAAATGCCCTAACCGTCATTTGCTTTCATGGAAACTATGAGCAGTGTTGGACCTCAAATGTTATGTGTTGACTTTTTGCTGGACACAGAGAAGATCTTTCTTTTATAATCCAGTTTAAATTTGAGCACAAAGCCACTCAAAATGCATCAGAACTGTTCAGATTCTTTGCAGGAAAAAAGGGTTTTGCTGTGTGTTTCTTCTCTGGGAACAAGTACGGGGAGAAGCCCATAGTTGTTCATACTTTCTTTCTTTTTGCAGGTAGAGCTTTAATGTTGTGATAGCAGATCTGGATAGTTGTTTCTGGACTGAGCACTCTTTGCTCGTTAGCATCTCATGCACTGAGATCAAGTGATTGTTGTCTATAGTACTGTGCAAAGGTCTCAAGCCACCCGTCAGGTCTTTTTATTTTGCTTCTAAAGAGCAAGACCTTGTGATTTCTTGAAATGTCTTTTTCATTGTCAGGATGAGTTCAGGAGAGAGCTACAACAGTGACTGTCTACAGTCATCTGTAAAACAGGGTGGAGGCTCTGGAGCTGCATGCCAGCCGTTAGGGGTCTTATTAAAACTGATGAGTTATGAACACAAAAAGTACCATCAGATTTTGATCCACCATGAAATACCATCTGGAAAGTATCAGATTTGCAAGAACTTCGTAAAGATCATAACAATGATCCCAAAGCATACCTGGATAGATAAACACAGTGGAACACTATCAGTTGTGGACTCTGTTATTATCAGTTTAATTGTTGTTTCCCACTTCCTGTTTTACTTTGGTGGTCATTTGCCTTTTTAATGTAATGTAATGTATACTTTATTAATCTTTGTAGGGAAATTACTCCTCTGCGTTTAACCCATTCACTCAGTGAAGCAGTGGGCATCCACCAATCCAGCACTTGGGAAGCAGTGTGTAGGGACGGTACCTTGCTCAGGGGTATCTCAGGGAAGCTGTTCAGTGGATTCAAACCCCCAACCTTGCGATCATGGGGGCGACCACTCTACCTATTGAGCTAGGGATTAGTTTTACTTCCCTGCTCATCTCTTGTCTTGATTTTCTTCAGTTGTGTCTTGTTACCTACATGTTTCCACCTTCCTGATTACCCTCATGTGTTAATATAGTCGTGTCCTCCCCCTCCCCCTCAGTCTTTGTTGCCTTTTATTTTTCCTGTGATTG
Organism: Haplochromis burtoni; assembly: GCF_018398535.1. NCBI lineage: Eukaryota > Metazoa > Chordata > Actinopteri > Cichliformes > Cichlidae > Haplochromis > Haplochromis burtoni. The sequence goes on from NW_024582545.1 coordinate 1,251,224, forward strand.
TTTTTTCTTTTCCTTTTTTTGACGTTTTATGGAAATGTTTGGATTTGCAGTTTGCAGCTTGTCTTTTTTTGTCTTCTCCCAACTCAAAAAACGTTGGGAGTCCCGAATTTGGGTCTGTTTTCCACCAAACACAACATTCAGAGGCTCAACAAGGTATAAATGCTTGCAAAATGTGGCAGCTAGAGAATGAATTGCTGCAACTGTTGTTTCTGTTAAGTACTGAGCTTGCTGTGTTTGATGTAACACTTCTGACAAGGTACACGGTGTACTACTTGCAAGTGCAATAACAAAGATAAAGTGTATTTGCCTTGAACATATAAAGGAGTCATGTAAGACACAAACCACACTGAGAGGAAGATTTTTTTATTCATTAATAATTATTTACGATGTTCAACTGTTTGGTCAGACTTTTGCCTAATTAAAGCTCTATTTTGTCTGATAGAAACATGTTATGAGCTTCATTAAAAGGAGCACTAAACATAAAAAAAAAATCATGAACGCTGTTACATCTGAGATCTACTCATATCACTTTCTCCGCTCACATCTCTAAATGTCAAGTCATTCCTTGTTAGCCTTAACTGACCAAAATAGACTTTATTTTGTTGCATATTTTCTTCCAATGTTTTGGTGAGGTCACAGCTTTATCAGACTAAAACATGCTCCAACTGTCACAGTAAATGTCTATGGGAACAAAGCAGATCACAGGTATGGGGGTGAGCTTTGGACCTTTCATTCAAACAGCTTTCAGGAGCTTGTTTTAAGGCGCCAAAGAAAACAAAATCCTTCCTACCAATTCCACTTCTCTCAAAAGAAAAACCACTGCTTTGTGGAATGACTGCTACAAATAGCTTACAGACAGCAAGCACTGTTGCTGGAGCATGACACTATCAGGGTCATGAGTTTGAGCTTCACATATGACACAGCATCACCTCTAACTGATGTTAGATGTCTCTAACGAGTAAAGTAGACCACTTTACTGCCATATTTTAAAGGAAAAAACTTCCATCATCTTAATTCTTTCAGCCTTCTGGATTGCCCACAGGTTATTATTTTTATGACTGAAAGGACACCATAAACAGCATCAGTAGCCATTAAAGCAATTCAGAGCTCATTACAACAGCAGTGATGGACACTACCCCTGCTATGGCTGAACAAACAGCCTCGTAGTATCAGACATTAGTGTCATAAAATAACAAATGACTAACCATACAAATAAACAGCAACAGCACAAAAGCACTCGCTCTTGTACACGTAGTGTGTTTAACCTAAAAAAACAAAAACTAAAAACAAGATACTTATGCTTCAACTGCTGGTAAATATAAATATCTAATTAGCCAATCAAACGACAGGAACTCAATGCATTTAGGCAGCCTACTAATGTTCAAACTGAGCATCAAAATGTGGAAGGAAAGGGATTTAAGTGTAGGGTGGTTGTTGGTGCCAGGTAAGCTGGTCTGTTTTAGAAACTGCTGATCTACTGGGATTTTCCCCCACAACCATATGGTCAGAAAAAGAGTAAACTTGTAGTGAGCGATGGTCCAACTATTGTCCTCTGCCAGAGGTAAGAGGACAATGGTTGGAATGCTTTGAGGGGAAACAGTCCTAAGAAGGCAATAGTTATCCAAATAACCCCTTATTAAAATCAAGGTATGCAGAAGAGCATCTCTGACTGCACAGCGCATCCAACCTTGAAGCAGACTATCAGCTAAGAACGGGACACTGAAGCTACAATTCTCACAGGCTCAACAAAATGAGACAATCAAAAACGTTGCTCGGTCTGATGACTCTCCATTTCTGCAGTGACAATCAAATGGTAGGGTCAGAATTTCCTCTAAACAATCTGCATCCACAGCTCCATCATGCCTTGTAGTTCAGGTGATGGTGGTTTAATGGTGGGGAGGATAATTGCCCATGCCTTCTTACCAGAGAGTACCCATCTTCTGAAGACTGATTGCCAAGTACAGAGGTGTACCTACTAAATAGAGTAATCATCTCTATTGTCTGTATCATATACACCGCCTAAAAACCTAATAGTCAAACTTTTGACTTTCATTGCAACAGACTGCACTGCTCCAGAGTCTGCCATAGTGGTTAAGTACACAGACATGAATTTTAAAAAATTAATAGCTGCCTGCTGGAGAAATTTGAAGCCTGTTTTTACTAAACGTACATTTATGTGATAGGAATTGTCTTTTTGTGGTTTCAGTCGATTAAATTCAGGTTCTGTAAATAAATCAACACAAATTCATCAACTGTATTGCAAAATAGAAGAAAATCAATGTAAAAGCCATGTGTGTAAAGAAGGAAAAAAAGAGGGTTGATTTGCAGGTAACCTGGAAAAAAGACATCTGTCATTCCGCTCATGGAGCTGGTCTGATTTAATCACGGATTTCTAAATGGCTCTGTGGTTTAATTAGGCCATTTAAAGGTTAACTGCCAGGTCTGCGCCCACATCCAGAACGGTCAGGCATCTTTCACCATCAGACACTCTCTGCAGCTCCACCTTCACATGTGAAGGAAGAAAAAAACAAATATGGTTCTTGTTTTGCCCGCAAATCGTTGTGTAAATAATGAACATTACCCAGCATGCAGTCACTCCATGTAGCCCTGCACATAAATGCACAGTATTGTTTGTCACCACAGGTCTCTGTAGAGAGAGGGGGGAGACTTTCTTCTCCCACAAATTATTTTAAGGGAGACTATAAATCTGTGGAGTCGAGCCTCTTTTTCTTGTTTACATGCTCATTCATTGACGACAGCTCATCTTACTTGCAGTGGAGCCGCCTGTGACCCAGGAGAACAAAAGTGGTTGCATTACTATATTTTGTGTGGGTTTTTCTAGCTATTAATTTGATTATCTTGGTTAGCTATTATTTAGCTCAGGCATGGCTTTATTCGTTCCACAGTGATGTAATATGTACTATGTACTAATATGCTTGAACTCACGAGTACCCACACAGTGTATTAAAATATTCAAAAAGTGTACTCATAATGTGCTGAATGTTTTGAAAACTGAAACCACACCAAGGTAGTTATCCAGCAGCACAACTTATTCTCATGCTTGTGTTTTGGTCCTTATAGTCTTTGTACGTGTTTGATTTTCGCATTCGATCTAGTAGAATTTTGCTACAATGTTACAATCACAGTGTAAGGTTTGGGTGAGCGCACACTTCCTGTGTTTGATTTGAGACACTACTCTGTCAGAATTCACACACTACACAAGTTTATACAGTCCTGTGGAAAAGTCTTGAACCACTCCTTCATGTCTCTTTCTTTCTGTTTACGGAGCCAAACTTAAAAATAAAGAAAAAAACTAACTTTTAAAAAAATTTAAGCATCTTGAGGCAACTGTTGTTGTGATTTGGCGCTATATAAATAAAAGGGAATTGAACAACAAGCGATAGATTCCTACTTTGATCCCAGGAGGAGACACTAATCCCTTTGGGGTTCGCATCCGGCATCAAAACTCTGCCAAATCAAACATGTGGAGCTTCCTGCTGTGGTAGTCTCTTGTGAAGGAGAGATCAGCTGAAAGTAGTTCCTCTGCTGCATAGTTATCGTTCTTAGTTCACTAAGTGAAGTACTCCAGTTGAGATATGGTGTCTTTCTTGTTAGCCTTCCATTAATGGCTTCAAATGAAAACTGCAGTGGTGCAAGCACAGCAATGTTGTGTTCCTTCTTACTGCATATCTTCAGCAGGTTTTCAGTGCTGTCAAAATTATTGTCTGTTTTCTGGGAGATGGGAACGTGTTCATTTAAGTGTGCTAACTGGGGCGCATTTACAGTTTTATAGTTGATCCGTTTTTTAGAAAGAGAGAGAGAGATGGAAAGCTCCAAGTGGTGGAAACTTCACCAGGGTAGCAATCTGACCTAAACCTTATAGCATCTCTATCATGAGCAATAACCAGAGCAATAAGGAGTCAGTCTCCCACTATCTTCACCTCTGAGCACACACCCTCTCAGCACCGACGCACCCGGTAAGCGGTGACTGATCACGCAGAGAGCGCCTCACTGGGATGTTCGGAACAATTACCTCTGCCTCGCTGCCACTCAGGACCCCTCAGGTGAAGTCATTATCTTAACCAGAGGCTGCTCACTACAGTCACAATTAATTCACATTAGCAGTGAAGCTTGGGCCACCAGGGTCATTCGGATTCATAGCTCCAATTATACTCATTACTGGACAAGGCAAGCTTATCGAATTTAGGACTTTTCATTCCTCTTGCACAACCGCTACAAAGCAGAAGGGCACTTTTGGGGAGGGTGCCGTACAAAAGAAGTGTAATGGTTGGTAAAGTTTTAATGCTAGGTGTTCGGCTAGAAGTTAGAAGGGTAATCTTTGGATTCAAACGAGTAATTTGCTGCATTTGGTACTTCAAAATCTCTCTCAAAAAAGGATAGAAGATTTTTTTTTTTTTAACAAATGAGTTTCCACTCCACCAGGCCTGTAAATCAGACTTCATGATGAGTATAGCTTTGAGATGATTGTTTTCCCTCATAAAAGAGCACATATCTTACATCCTGGTGGTTTTGATCCAAACCAGTAACTTTATTTCACAGCGCGGTCGTTAATTACCTCATATTCAGTCGTTAAAGAGCTACACAGAAGATTTGGCACCGATGAGCTCTTTATTCGATGTAGCCCCCCTTTTTTGTATTGACAAATAGTCTGATTTTTTTAAGTTTAAAGTACAATTTCTTCCCTTCACATCAAACCAGACAGAAACCACTGTATAATTGTCTGTGTTCAGCTCTTTAAATTGGGTTTTGGAGTTATGAAAAGATATTTGATATTTACACTGCAAGGGCAGCTCTCAGAAGGCAGAAATTAGGAAGACACACGTAGGATTACAGACCTGTGGCATTGACTTCCCACATCATGAAAACCCTGGACGACTCATCCGTGACCAGCTCTGACCTATAGTCAGACCACATTAAGATCCCCTTCAGTTTGCTTACCAACTTACTATAAGTTAGGACGCCATCATATACCTGCTCAATCGTGTCTACGCCCATCTGGACCAGTTGGTGAGCACTGTTTGGGTCACTTTTTAGTGCATTCGCCACCATCATGCCAAACCTCTCGTCTTTAATGCTGCGTCTGACAAGGTGATCAGCAACACAGCTAAAGTCTTTATGCTGCTCCAAAGTGCTGCTGTTTTTTCCTGCACCTCTGTACATATGTGTTGTGTGACAAGCTGACAAGAGACAGTTGGAGTGGACAAATATTTAAAAGAGTTGATGAAAAAAGTTATGCTACCATAAATACAGTACTGTGCCAAAGTTTTGGGACGCCCCTCATTTCTTTATATTTATTTAGGAAAAAGAGAGGTGCAGTGATTTATTGAAATGTGCAAACACAAAAAGAAAATACACAGTAAAAGACAAAAAGAGGTTTTACAATTCTAACAAGCTTGAAAGTCAATATTTGGCTTGACTGCCTTTATCCTTCAATGCAGTCTAAACTCTCATTCATTTCTTTAAGTGGTCTTCAGGAATATTTCTCCAGGCTCCAGCAGGACATTCAAAGCTCTCCTTTGGATGTTGGCTGCCTTTTGTTCTCACACTGCTTCAATAATGTTGAGATTTGGGTTCTGGGGAGCCACTGCACACCATGCTGAGTTTTCCAGAGTTTTCAGTTCTTTGGGAATCACCTGGTGCTTTTTTATATTTTGTTGGTGCAAACATATAAAAAATACTTAAGTATTTCCATGAATATGGGAAATATTTATTAAGTCTCCTTAATATTCGAGGAATATTAAGGATAATATTTTGAGGAACAAAAGCAATAGCATGAACTGTTTCACCAAGGGCCACAAAAAGATCTATGCTTGTGTTAAAGTGTTCAAGTCATCTCGAACTGCAAAGCAGCACAATGTCCATATCCATATGTCTTATAGCAACAGCATTCTACTTCATTTATGGCTAAATAAAGCAAAATAAACAAAAACCGCCACAACCATTAGCAGATGCTAGCATTGTCAAATCTATTGAATAGTGTAATGTTACTTTTCTGTTTGTAATGAGAGGTTGATGTGGGGTTTTTTTTTTTGTTTTTTTTTAATGATCTTTTTTTAGGATGAATTTCAGACATTCGGTTTTGTCCTTTTGTCCTTTGTCAAAAATGACCCCAGGTGTATGGCAAACAAGTGCATGGGAATCCAGAGGACATTACAAGGGTTTATTATACTTCTACTAAGGTCATCCTGGCATCAACTCAAGTACCAAGTGAACCTGGCTTGATGTTTCTGTCCTCCTCTGCGCTCTTTGTGTCTGCAGCACCGTTAAACAGTAGAAAAGAGGAGTCACATACAAACACATACATGGTGAAACAGAAAAGAAAGCAAAGCTGCAGCAGAAGCTCTCACACCAATCTGAAATGAGTTGACGTCATTCAGTAAATAACATTTGGTTTTGGGGGCTGAACAACAGAAGTGTCTGCGCTGCAGGAGGTCACTCTTTTGAGGAGGGCCAGCAGTTTCAAAGGGAGATACTCACATGTACTAACATGCATGCACAACTAAACCACAGAGAAGAGGCGCTTTGAAAACAACACTCAGGCAGTGTGAGTTAATTCTCTACAAAGGACACTATTGCTTATTTACACACTTGCTTGTCAATTTTTAGGTACACCTGTTCAGCTTCTCATAAAAAATGTAAATATCTAATCAGCCAATCACATGTAAATCAAGCTGATAGGAATGTAACAGTTACTCATATAAACACTTGCAGAAGAGCATCTCTGAATGCATATAACACACTGAACCTTGAAGCAGGTGGGCTACAGCAGCAGAAGACCAGACCTGTCAGCTGTGAACAGGAAACTCAGGCTAAAGTTTATAAATTAAAGAAGTTCTGCAGGTAAAATGTGTCCAGCCCAAATGTGTTTCTGCTAAGCTAGTTGTTAAATTCTCTTTAACTAACCTGGCAGTTTTTTGAGATAAATCAAACCAAACAACTATCCTATAATCACATATTAAAGTCCCAAAACATTTATCAAAAGTAATCTGTAACAGGAAGCTATGATGTCCTCCTGATACGAGTGTTTAACCAAAAATCCTTCTGTATATCATTCTAGAGGGCATGGACAAATTTGGAAAATTCTTTTTTCATTTAATTTTACGACTTGTTGGAGTATGGTGCTGTTTAAACATTTTATTGGGAGGAGAGGTTGTGTGTGCGTTTTTGTGTGGGGCGGGGTGATGGACTAGGCAGAAACATCCCACTGACTCCTAGCAGACATATCAATTAAGGCGATGCATTCTTCTGATGCCAAATGAGAAAAATGTGATGAATTTTTTTACAGACAGCTTCTGAACTGGGATTTTTCTAACCTGCGTCCTGGAGAGATGTCAGATGCAAAACATTTTCATGGTTATGTGGATATAATGTGCATATTCATAGTCACTAAATGGTAATAGATTGCTGTATTTTTATGGGGTTGTATATTTTGTGTCTCCTTTTATGGAAAAGTAGAGTTTTTTTTTCCATCATCTTTTATTTCCTCATATGCTTGTTCAGGTCAAATGCGCTACAAGCTGATTGCATCCATAAAATATCACACTTCATGTTTGTCTTCTTCAGTTCAGACTGATTTTCCGCCTTACTGTACATTCACCCAAGTCCTGACCTCAGGACAATGTAATCACGATAATCAATGCGCTGTCTGTGGTCATATCTCTCTGATTAAAAGCACTGCAGTGGAGATGGCATTGGCAAGGGTGAGCTGAGGTTTGCAGTGGCTCTTCAGGTGTGTTTCATTTAGACTACTGACACAAAGAGGTCTAATTGTCGTACTTCTGCTTGTTGCATTACTACATTTATGATTTCCATTGTCAGGGTTGCAGGGGATGGAGTGTAAGGAGAGGGTGTCCTGTTAGGACATTCCCCACACATTTTACCAAGGGCATTATTACTCTGCAGGTGTGCTTTGGTCAAGCATAAATTTCATCATCACAAGTTAATTGTTTTGAGCGCTGTATATGCTTCCTTTAGGCAAACTTCGTGCAGATTGGGAAAAAGTATAATTGGAATGACTGTTCATCTGTAATGTTTACAGCTGTCCACATCCATGCCTGCAAATGGGTATTAATGAGAGTGAGCCCAGACACCACTGTTTAGTCCAATTTTTTTGGTATCACCTCACATTTTGTGGTAATAAGCTATAATATGAATGCAGAGAGCAGAAAATCAAAAACTTTGCATTTAGCTCTCTCATCACCCCCCAATCTGGTGTCCCGGTGTATGAATAAACAGCTGTTCCTCATTATCCTATCATTAAGTGTAGGTTGACCACGGGGCTGCGAGTATCCACACTGCAGCCTTACTACAAAGTCAGATCACATTTGTGCATTGTGGTGATCCCAAGTATACTTAGCTATTATCTCCTCCAGCTCTCAATCAAGGCTTTGACTGCAGCTCCACAACTTCCACAGACCCAGGCCTGAGCCCACGAGTAAAGCCCCAGCCACCAAGTGTTCACCAACAAGCCTCTTCCCCATACACCAGGTAGGGGGAAGGTAGATTATTCCCCTTTTTCTTTCTCATATTAAATGAATCCAAAGACTTACTTTACTTTAACACCGGATACTCTTTAATGACCATCTCTGACTAATGACACAACACCTGCTCTTCCCTCCCACAGTGTGCACCTTCCATCAAATGAATTCTCTTTCAGATTAACTAATCTTGGGAGAGGGAATACTTTCACTCGTACTAGGATATGAGAATGAGATGTGCTACTGTATAATTCAGTTTTTTCCCCCTGTGGCTTCATTTTCAATTCACCTACCGCTACTCTTGCTCTCTTGGCAGTCTCCAAATATTACAAGATCCTCATTTGAATGTTGTGTAACATGAATAATTAATTTAGGATGTTTATTGGGACAATAATAGCAGCAGGTGTTGCGCTTGTCTCCTGCTATTCTCGGTTTCTTCTTTGTCAGCGTGACTCGTACTTGTATATTCTTATATTTGTTGGGGGAAACCACGCGCTTAAGCATTTCCACCACACTGTGAAGAGATTACTTCAGTGTAGACATCCTCAATACATTGGTGTTTGTCTGTGATTGAGCTGTTGTCATGGCTACCTGGATGTTCAATAGATACCGGGCTGGACCGGAGAGACTCTCCCCACTTCTCACAGAGCTATAATTAAACACAATTTAGAGCAAACCGCAGTGTTAATCTCTTGTGTTGGGGCTGAGGTGCTGGTGGATAGAGCAGAATGTGCCTGCCAGCTCAACAGGATCGGTCAAGGGAACATAGCGCTGGCATGCTAACATGGGAAAAGTGACAGTAGTTTGTCCAATCCATAAATTGATGTTCAAAATTTCCAGCTGCTAAAGACAGACTAGAGAGAAATATTGATAACAGATTAAACCAGTGCAACTATCTTTGTTTGGTGTACCAATGAATAAGTCAGCATTATCTATCCCAATGCCCTTTCAGGTCAAAACTTCAGTTTAGACAAGCGAGCGAAATCAATGATTCGATCCTGCGTCAATGTTCGAAATATTTAAAGGAGGGTGTCAAACGTACAGCCGAGGGGCCAGAATTGGTCCACTAGTGGGTTCAGCTCAGCCCGTTGAAAGGCTGTGCAGGGGAAACATCAGCACTCGCCTTCTTTTTAATGACCTCTAGGGAGCGACTCTTCTTGTGTCATCACCTCCGTTCATATATGACCTGAGGAAACACTGTTCTGATGGGTTTATGGTCTCAGTCGCTAGATTCAGCTTCAATTGATCACAGCATATTGTTCATTTAAAAATTGTTTTGCTCATTGTCTTTGGTTTTTTTTAAAAAAAAGAAAATAATTTTTTTTAACAATTGTTTTTTGATGCTACATTAAACATTTATGTCCAATCTTTGGCTGCAAGTTTTCGAGAATGGATCATCCCACGAGTGCACAAACTGACATTATGGCCTGGCGTGGTGGGGAGCTGTGCTGGATGAGCTTCTCCACGTTGACAGTAGACTGACTGAAAATTAGGGTATTTCTCTTGAAACATTTTATGCCTCTCAACACCTACTTTGGAAATTAATGGTTGATTAAATTTGCTTTATGTCAGAAGGTAATTGTACCTCCTTCCACTGAAGTATGGGGAGAAAAACTGAGGTCTTTATGATGCTTAGTTTGGCCCCAGATGTGATCAAATGTAGCTGTATGTGGCTTAAGAACTAATGTGAGTTTGGTATTCATGGATTTTGACTGGGGTTGAGAATCCTTCCTCCTGACATTGATCCCTGATTGATCTTTATTCAAACTGATTATCCTCTGCCTTCTAAATTGACTTATTGACTTACAAGATTATTTTCACACAAAGCCTTAAGAGGTCTTGCCAGAAGTTATTTAAGAACCTTTATTGCCTGATGTCTCATTCCAGTCCACGAAATCATCGGGTACATCGATCCTTTGCTCCAAAGTCCCCATTCATGCACAAATTCAATAGAGACACACAGTTTCTAAATATTGGTGGCGTAAATGAAAGCTGCTGACTCTGTCTCTTGCTCATTCTGTGTTTTAGCCTTTAGTCCTTTAGTCAGCTTTAATGTGTTTCGTTTTCTTGTAAAGCACCTTCTAGATGTTTGAATTAAAATTAGTAATAACAATAAATGATCAGTGGCAGAGTTTCAGTATTGCTAGACAGAAGAAAGATGTTGAATTGAAAATGTAATGAATGAGACAGAAATCCTTTTCCAATCATGTGGCTCAGACGACAGACATTTCAGAACAGAAATTGCTTGTTCAAATAATCCTCAATAAAAAAATAAAAAACTGAGAAATGATGACAACATCTTCATTTGTTAAATGCTATAACATGTGCCCCTTCCCCTGAATAGCTGGGGATAAATCTCATAAGAGGAGAGCAGACGAGACAGGAACACATAATCCTCAATAAAGTCACAAGGCCTGTATGACTTTATTAGAATCCTGAGGTGCAATTGACAGAAATCAACAGCACACACACGCAGACAGGGCTGGAGAATGTGTGCTATCAAGCTACTTCCACTTTATTGTCTATCTACATTGACAGCTGCTGCCGGAAAAAAATGGGGTGACCTATCCTTAAACCCTCACCAACTCACAAAATAGAGCCACAATGCCACCTTTGAAGGAATCCTGTTGTTCAGCATCAATCCTTTCCCCACTCCCAAGGTTATTAAAGGAGATATTCAGGCATGACACTGGCTGGGTGGGTATTAATAAAATGAAAGGCTAAGATTGCGGTTACATAAGAGTGGATAGGTGCTGTATTACATAACACCTGTGGCGCAAAGTACAGCACCTACTGTGATGGACACATATATCTTTTCACTCAGAAAGACCCCATAAATCCTTCTGGTTTTTTCCTGCTACAGGAAGATTATAAAAAAATATATTTTTCTATTCATGTTCTCATGATTTTAAAGCAAAAATATTTGATAACTTTTTTCAGTGCTGCTGCACTCGCCATCACAGCTTATCAGTTTGTTAACAGATTGCATTTGATGACAAGTCAAGATGATTATTTGAAGTTGTATTCGAAATATTATTTGTACCACAGCAACTCAATGCATTTATGCATGCAGACATTGCCATTGATGCCAGAAGTCAGTGCTTCGAACAGATAGGAAGGCAACAGTAACCTAGATAATCACTTCTTACAGTCAAGGTATGCAGAATAACATCTCTGACCTCACAGCACTTTGAACCTCAAAGCAAATGGGCTACAGCAGCAGAAGACCACAATAAAAAAGTAACTAAGAAACTTGCATTTCACATGAGCTGATCAAGAGCAACATGGAAAATGGTGGTCTGGTTTGAAGAGGCTTGAGTGAGAATTTGGAAAACGCCCTTTCTCTGCACCAGATATCAGTCCAACAGCTCAGCTTTGGAAGCAGGAGATGTGCATCATTGTGCAGCCAACAAATCTGCGACAACTGTGTGATGCTGTCACATCAACATCCATGAGGAATGTTTCAGCACGTTTTTGAATCTGTGCCATAAAAATTAAAGCAGTTCTGAACCTTTTACTAGAAAGGGCCACCTAATAGCAACTACACAAGCTCTGAAACATTTTATTTTGAAATATAAAAACTTTTTAATCTCTAAATGTTGTTTTATTGTTATCATTATAAACATTCCAGCATGCATTCATGCACGGATTGTTCTGCGTATAAATGTCTGATATTATCTGTAAGTATTCTTGAAACAACAAATGGGAGGTTTTAGAAAATGTGTTATTTAGTGTACTAGTACACACCATTGAAATCACATCTCAGAAAGCTCCCATCTCTGGTACCAACACTGGTTTAATCTAAATGTACCAGCATGCATTTTGATGCAGTTATCCCCACTGTTGCAGAAAGATGCTGTAAACATAACTGCTGGTTGTGATATCGGCTAATGGGGCAGGCTGTCTTAATTGGGAGGATGATGGAGACTCTTATGTGATCTTTAATTTAATTTGGCCCTGTGATAATACACAAAGGATTTTTATATTTTGTGCAATGTGTTAACATCCTGTTGCAAGGTGAATTATTATATTTCTTCCGCCTCTAGATATTACATAACCTCTTTTGTAAAGCCTGGAAAAGGTGAGAGTAACGCCTGTTTCTACTGCAGCAAACTCAGTCTTCATTCTAGCAAAATAACAAAAGAAATCTTGGTCGTTCTTCCACCACAGCAGCATGATTGATTTAAATAGTTTTCAAAACCAAAAATAGAGATTGGGACATTTCCTAACCTCAAGCAACCTCCAGCAGTAAGGCAGTGCATGCTGCAGTCTGATAAGTGAGACGCAGAGTTCATTACTTTAAGCAAATGGTGATAACTGAAGGCAACTCAGAGGAAAATATCAAGATTTCATGAACTTAAATCATGGTGGTAGGCCATTAATAGGGGAATGTTTGAGAAAATTGGCATAAAACAATAAAAATAAAGATAAATGATATCCTTCTGCTCAGTTAAGGATAAAAAACAAAATCATATTTTAAAAGCAAGCAGTACTAAAATGGGATTTTTTTAAATTTGCAAATCCCCTTTACATGATGCTAATTAGAATTTGCTTTGGATAGACAATGAATATCCTCATGCTCCATATATTTTAGCATCACCTGTTGATTCTTCCTGTCTTCAGAAAACCAAGAGTCTGTGAAACAGCATGACAAAGGGCATAGTAGATCAAACTGACACCCTGTCTTGCCTCTGGCTTGGCTCTCTTGCAGGGAGGCAATGATGCTATCTCACTGTCTGCACCATCTGTATGTGTTAGCCAAACAGATAGTGTGCCTATAGGGAGAAGCAGCTCATCAGCACATCACCTGGAACAAAGAGCAAAAGCAGGAGGAAGGGATAACAGTGTTGTGTAATCACAGCTAACAGAAACACAACTTTCGTCTTGGTCTAGCTTCCCTTTATCGGACTGGATCATCAGACCTGGGGGAATGGTTTGGGCAGGGATGTAAAAGCCACCAATTTGGGCTGTCAGGCTCTTTATTTCACTTTCACACTTTTAGGAGGCAGTTTGAGGAAACAGAAATAGCCAAGATGGAAACAAAAAGCACCAGCGCTGTCAGAGAAACAGGTTCTTGCGCGTGCGTGTGTGCGTGTGTGTGTTTTAATCTTCTCAGGTTTTGGGAGACTGTCCATACATCTAAAACTGAGGGTAGTTTGCAATAATAAACTGAAAAGAAAAAGGCCTTTCCACTGTTTACCACTTTGTGTTTTCTTCTTTTGCTTTTCTTTACAACACTCATGCTTGTTGGCGGCAACATGCCAACAACTAGTGGTCTTCTTGTGATGGGATCATAGCAGTTAACATCCCAGCGTAGTCCCTAAACATGTGTAAACTCATCTTTCGACTTGGCACTTATTTTGAACTCAACTAGATGCTCCCACAGTAAGGCCAGCTCTTAGTTTAGGTGTAGGAGATAAACCCCATCTTTACTTTTAGGATGAGCCTTTAAACCTTTATTTTTGATAAAAAATAAGTATTGACAGTCAAGAGTGGTTCTTCCCCAGTCTCACCATGAGAATGCTTGCCTTATTTGGATTTTGTATAACATTGTAGATTCTTTGACCTATGGTAAAAACGCTGTCGTGTAAACTGAATTGACTTGACTTACACGTCAGTTCCATTCAGTTTGTCACATCCTGTGCAACAGCAAGTAAATCATCGTAATCTGGCTTTCACATATGTAATTTCATACTCGAAATAAAAAGATGCAGATGAAAAAGAAAGATGCATTAAGATCTTGGCCACCTCCGTTATCAGTGCAAATTGCAGGCTTTGATATTTCACTTCAGCCAACAAGCCTTTAAGTGTGATCACCTTTTAAGAGTTCAATAAAATTTCTTAGAGTATCTCTAACAGCTAATGTCAAGCATTAGAGATGGTACAGACATCTGTTGGATAGCACCTACACGTTTTGGCTATGTGAAACCAGAGCAAGACCCCAGAGCAGGCCAAGGGGAACCTCCAGAGATGATGCCTCTTAGCTGGCTTACTTACGCTTCGGTATCCTCCAGCAGAGCAGGAGGTGGTGGAAGCAGTAGCTCCACTCGCAGTGCCACATCGGCCCCTTGCAACCCTTTTACATGAGCAAAGAGTCTCGTTATGCATCTTTATTTTTCTCTTAGAACATCATGACAGATTGTACTTTATTAAAAGGATATTCTAACTGCGAACATAAAAGAAATCCATTTGGCAGCTTTCTGGGAGTTTGTTAATGGATTAATGACAGTCATGGCTCCTCTGAGCCTCCCGTAGAGATGAGCATTTGGAAGATTTTCTGTTACAGTAGTAATGCATGTGGGTGAAAAGAGGCAGTCTGAACAAAACACTCCAAACTCCACTGCAGTGGATGGAGCAAAGTAATTAAGTCTACTGACAGTTGGATTGATTGGCTGATTATTAATTTTGTATTCATCTTGCAATTATTTCTATTAAGTCAGCCTTTTTAATTAACTAAGCAGTAATCTGCATTTTTTTTCAAATTACATTTTATGCATTCTGGGATTGTTGTATCTCTCACGCCATTCTCCTCAAGTCAAATATTAAATTGACTTGGAAAGCAAAAGGGTTTGTCTTCAGCTCAAGTGTTTGAGCTCTGATCATTCTGTCTGACTGAGCATGAATACAGCTGTCACTCCATCTGAATGCTTCCTTTGAATTTGAATGAAAAGTGCTCTGCTCAAAACCTCTCAGGCATTTCTGAGTGGTATTAATAAAATGATGGATTCACAATGGTCTTTCTAATGTTTTCTCCACCATCCCCTGGGTAATGCGTGTAGGTTTACATGCCTTTAAAAAGACATATGAGGACATATAATTGCTATTTGGACCCCAGTTTGCTTGAGATATCCATTAACTACCTCATTAACTGTTTGAATATGTCCCTGGGCATGGGATCCACGTAAGATCAAGGCATGTACTTCATTCATTAACCATTCAAAATGACTCTGCCTTTGCTTTCTGACCTCCACAGTTGGATTCAGAAATAACCTTCTTCCTACTTAAATGGACAGCACACTATATAAAATTTTCCTTTCCTTTAGTTGTTATTTTTTGTTTTTCTTATTTTGAAGCAACTTGTATTAACAAACTCAAATTTACAGAAGTTCTGCCATCTGCAAGAGGCAACTAAATCTAAAAATTGGCACCTGTCGTCTCCAGTTCCTGTTTTCATTTCCTTATAATGACTCTGATAAATTTAATTACGCTGTTGTGTTACTCTGCTTCCACACGCAGGTGGATTAGCCCACTGCTATTCTGGCTGTGGTGTCAAAGGGAAAGGGTACTGTGTGTGTGTGTGTGTGTGTATTTGTCTTTTTATGTTCTGATAGTCTTTCATTTTCTTTTGTGAATATTGAGAGAAGCCTTCTATGTCACATTACAGTGGAGCATTTGTTTGTTTACACTCTGACATGTTAGAGTAGCTTTACATTGTTTGTCCTGAACTGATGATTTGTTTTCAGTTGCTCGCTGTAATTTTGGCAGGACAGGTGGATCACACTTGCAGGTTCTATTAGCTGTTGTCGGTTGTGTACCTGCAGGTGTCAACGTATGTTTTATTTTCGTCTTATATGCAAATTATATGTTGCACACTGTTGTGCATATGATAAACAGCTGTAGTTCTGCCAATTAACTGAGTATAACTCAAGAGATATTGCTTTATCGTGTATGCACCAGCTGTCCTTTGGCTGATGGTAACCAGGACAAAATTGAAGAGAGAAACTGCAAAATTTTACCTTTGCTCCTGTTTCAAATTTCAGGGTTTAAAGATTTATATACATTATGTAGGATATGAAAGCAGATTTTACCTGATTCATGCAGTCAAACCTGCAAATTAATTCACGTTTGATGCATTAATGCAATAACTAAGCGAGTAAGTAAGTGTATAAGCACCATGAAAAATGCTATAGTGGTTACAATATTAAATATATATATATACACAGCATGATGAATGGATTGACAATAGCCATGGGTCTGAGAGTCTCTGAGTTCCAAAACAGTCTACTGATCTCAGAGCAGTGAAAGCACAGCCAGTGGCAGCTTGCCTAGCATGTTGGTCTCCAATCCGTTTCCCATGAAAGAGTTTTATCCACAAACCACATGCACAAACAACCAGAAAAAGCCGCAGCATTTGTTAATGGGACATGGGCACACCCTCAAAAGACTGACTCCATTAAGTCAAGCAGAGTTAATCCTGCTTCCAGAAAAACTAGCCAACTAGGGCCACAAGAGGGCAGTACTTTAAAGGATGGATGCAAACGGATAAAATGCTTTTTAATATAACACTATTTGACATGAAACATATCAAAGGGATGAAAGCCCTTTAATTGGTACACTTTCAGTCTGGAGACCTGTCCGGGGTGTACCCCACGTCTCACCCTATGACAGCTCAATTAATCACCAGCCTATCTGCCACCCTGAATTAGATAACCAGAAGACCATGGATGAATGGATTTTTCAATTGAGTCTGTTTTATATTACTCTAAACATGGACTACTTGCCTTTCTTGCCCTGATGGAATGCCACTATTGCAGCGTGTTGAAAAAAAAACCCCATTCAAACTCAATGAATGTAATGCAGTACTTAAAAAAAACAGTCCGCGAGAGAGAGAGAGAGGGAATGCAATCCAGAATAACTGGACCTTCTGATATTTTCAGTTTAATTAAGTCATTTTCATTTCAACTTCACTGTCTTTTCTCTTAAAACTATGTCGGAACATAGTGTATTTTATCAATCAGTTCCTTATGCATAAACTGTATCTAAACAACACAACATTTTAACCCAAATTCTCATCTGGGGAAAACTCAGGATAGTCTGTGGTGATGAGGCCATGTGGACTGTGATCAACTGATGGTTTCTCGTAAACCTGGTGGAGTTTTTATCAGAAGTTTAATTATTTACAAACATGTTACAAATTAATATTTAAACCACAAGAATGGACACAGTTTGACATTTTCAAGTTACAAAAAGAATCAGAAAAACAAAAACACATGTATAGATTTTTTACTTGTTTGTCTAGAGGTTTTCACATTGCAGGAAACATAAAAGTTTTTTAAAAAAAGATGTAAAAAGAATACATTTGACTTTTTTTTTCTAGACAATCCATCACACCGCATATCTAAAAATCCATTTCATAACAGAAGAAATGTATTTTCACTGGTAACTACATTGGCAATACATAAAAATGGAACTGTAGTGATTATTTTAAATGTCAGATACTGTCAGGAATAGTGGAAATATTTGATAAGTGGTGTTCAACATGGAGCTGCCAGGCTGGTGGAAAAGAGAAATACCACAGAGAAAGTGGATGTAGTAAAGGAGGACATGCAGTGGGTTGGAGTTACAGAAAGGGATGCCCAGGGATAGGGTGAGATGGAGGCAGATGATCCACTGTGATGACCCCTAAAGGGAGCAGCTGAAAGAAAAATAAATACTGCCAAGTAATAGGCAAGAAGCTCCCCAATGTCTTTTTTTCTTTTTTTTTTAAATAAGTGCATTACAAGACACACAGATGCTTATTTAACCAGCTCAAACCAAAAAATGTCATGTCATGCTTTCAAAAGAAGTCCCACCAACTGAACTGGAGCTTTTTTTTTTTAGCCGGTCCATATGTCCTCAGCGGCTGCAGCAAATTGTCTCAGAAATCAGAAATTTTGAATTTTTTTTCCTCCTAGAAAATTAACCAATAGGTGAAGTGTTAATCACTTCTATCATTATCAAAATATTTACATGATGGCCACAGGTTGTCCTTGGTGTTTGATGTCATGTCACTGCCAGTTTCCTCTAAAAGATCTTAATTTAGCTTAAAAAAGAAAGAAAGAAATAATTACTATTTGGTTTTTATTTTATTTTGGGATTCTAATTGTATTTCAAGAAAGTGAAGAAATGCTGAAAGGCACAGTTGCAGCAACTCAACCCTTAAGTGCAATGTTATTAATATTAACCTGTGATTTCTTTAGACTGGAGAAATATACCAAAGCTTTTATCTCACCCCTAAATGCCATTTCGTCTTTTTTTGCACTCAGACTCTCTAATGTTCAGCTTTAATTTCTGAAAAATGTTACTAGAGCTAAATGTGAAGGTGAAAGCACAAAGCACTGGAGAACTCTTTTTTTCCACTAGAGCTGAAATAAACAGCTTCGAGTGTGCCTGCTGAGGATACATACAGATACTTCAGTGAACCTGAGCAGTGACTTGTGTATTTATGTTCCTAGATATCAAATCCACCCAACCCCTCCTTTCACTCTTCTTTGCCTGTGCTTCATTACTCCACATCTCCCCTAACCTTTAAATACAGATGCATTTGCTCCCCTCCTGGCTAGCTGGGTAGTTCTCCTGCTGCCTGAAAGGTTAATAGATTTCCTGACCCCCTTGTGCAGTGAAGTGCAGCAGGATGGGAGGACACGATCAGGTTGCATGCATACCAAATTTGTGCATGTGAGACATACAGTGGAAGTATGCTGACAGGAATTTGACCGTGCCCTTTTCCAAATTTGACATGTAATTCTTTTCCTCTCCAATCGTTTGAGAGGATTGTGTTCATTTTGCAATACTTTGCACGAACAAAGACTCTCAAATCCACTGAAATCCTCAAATACTGTGCAAAATACCCCAAACCCCCAAACTCTCTCCAGCCACTTTAGTATATTTTGTCTTTGAGTGCCATATTTCATAAAGAATAAGCTTCAAACTCGGGCCACTATGTGCCAAACATATTAGTAATCATGAAAGGACTCCCACTGTTTGCCCATACAAGCAGGAAACAGAGAGAACACACAGCAGAAAGAGAAGAAAGCAACGCGAGTGCAGAATAGAAAAGGCCAGATGAGAACTATTGGGCTAAATTGATTTCTCTCAGGGAGACAGCAGTGCAGATGATCGTGCATCGTACGCTGTGTTACATAAGCGTCTTGCCACAGCTAAAGGGAGTGATAGAAGTAAACAAGGCATAATTGCAAATGCAAGCAATCAGTAGTGACAGAGTCGGTGGCGTGGGGCGGCCATTAGAAACCAGGGGGAATTTTGCACTGGAAAGTAACCACGAAAACTCGGCATTCTCTGAGGTGTATCTGCTCACATTTCATTGGATTGTTTGCAGTGAGACACAAAAATACACCTTAAATTCATTTATATCTCCATATGTTGGCCTTTCAAATTGTTCCTCATTTATAATTTAGTGATTTTCCCGTTGAAAAAGGTACTGCGGACTAGATGTAAACTCTGATGAAACCGACATGCTGGTGTTAATGTTGGCTTTGCCACCAGGTATCTACAGTTTCACATTTCAAGACTTAAACAATGTTGAAACTTACAAGGCCTGTTCTCACATTGACTCAACTACCTGCGATTTATCGATATGAGGGTGTAGATTAAAAGCTTGTTAGCGTCCTCTAGTCAGAGATAAAAGGTAAATGGACTGACTTGTGCAGTGCTTTTCTCTGAAAGCATTCAGAGTGCAGCCCACATTCGCCCATTGACACACACATTCATGCCTTTAGTGCTTTTTACCCATCATGCACAAACCTTAGTACTTAGAAGCTCAATGACATTTCAACATGGAACTTATGAAACAGCCGAAGTTGGTATGGGTGTAGCACTGACAACACACCTTGTTGGGCCTCCCCAGGACCAAAACAGTGAGTTGGGAATCAATGAAATGAAGATAAAACATTTTTTAAATCCCAATGAATCCTCATTATATCCATGAGTGTGTCATTTTGGCTAAAACTACTTAGTGGTTTGATCACAACCAAGACTTTTCTTTCCCCTTCAGACCATCATCTGGCTCAACAACGGCTGGAGCTGGCTGGACAGTTCTTCAATTCAGCTGATTCCTGTTGCATTGCCTAGGGATCATTATTGTCCTCCAGCACACTGATGTCCACTTCAGGGGATTTAGCGGAGCTGGAAAGTCCTCTAAATCCACAGACGCCTCTGTGGCTTGGACGTCACTTTTCTCCATTGCACCCTGCTAGCATCCAAAATAGCACTGAAAACACAGCTTAGGCAGGTGGGGTTGTTTTTGTTTACACAAAGTTAAAAATTGTACCTGCTGAGGTTAAATTATTAATATTAATCCTGACATGAATAGTTAGTTGTTCTTTTTAAGACCTGGTTATTGTGACGTGCCACCCTGTAACTGTAAATGTGTGTATAAAAGCCTTTCTTTACAAAAATTGTTCCAATTGTTTTCTGTGACCACAGAAGATAACTTGTCTCTGTAAATATTTTAGGCTTACTGCTGTCGTCTTGTATGTACTGTTGTTTGACCCTTTGCTAAGGTAAATAAAACTCATAAAGACAGCCTGCTTGTGTCCAACTCGATTTATTTTTGATTTCCACAACAAACTTTATGTCAGAATTGGGATCCCATGGTTGATTAGATCTGTGTGCTGACATGGACGTGACTGCCTTCCCAGCTGCTGCTTCGCATAATTGAGATGAAGACGACTAATTTTTTGGATCACAGACCATCTCCGCTCCACTCGGCTTGTCTTTAAAGTGTCTTTGGGCAAAATGACCAAACCCAAATAACACCGAATTGTCACACTGCCTCCATCACAGTAGAAAGTTATCCTGCTGGAAGTAGCCAACAGAGGGTGGGCACACTGTGGATATAAAGGGAGTGACACGGTCAGCATCAATACTCAGGCAGGCTGTGGTTCTCAGTTGGTAGAAAGGGGTCCGAAGTATACCAGCAAAATATATCCCACGGCATTACACCACCCAAACCAGCCTGAGCTGTTGCTACAAGGCAGCATGGGTCCCTGCATTCATGCTGTTTAGAGCAAATTCTGACCCTACCATCTGAATGTGATGGCAGAAATTGAAACTCATCTGACCAGGGGTCCATTCTTCGTACCTCGCTAAGTAAGTTAGCTGGATTTGATTGTTGATGATTTCGCGTGATCTTGGATCGGTCGGTTCTCCAAAGCTCATCCGGGATTTGCTGTCATAGCAACAGATCCGTAAGCATAAACCTGCTTGGGAGCAGGCTTACTTTATGTAAACAGGATTAGATCGCGGCCACTCAGGTATGTCCGCTTCATTTATACGAAAGCAACAGCGATATTTTTCCACTGTTTTTCCATAAATAAATATTATCAATGTAACTAAAGATAATGCAGTACTTGATTCTTCTATTGATTTCATACAGATACATACAGGTCATTTCCTAAAAAAAGGGAAATGTACTATTAATCATTCTATTTCATGTATTTGATTATTTGAGATGTACAGTGGGGCAAAAAAGTATTTAGTCAGCCACCGATTGTGCAAGTTCCCCCACCTAAAATGATGACAG